>NW_022196896.1:116586716-116611679 GCF_008632895.1 Mastomys coucha
CCAGCTGTAAAGTAACAACATGGAAACCCTGCATCATGTCAAGTGCACATCACACAAGCTGGGGCTGTGTGCCTGGCACTCACTCTCACAGGAACTCCCAAGCTCCTGAAGGAAACCCAGAGAGATTCATGCGCTCTCTCCCTTTACAAGCCACATGTGAAGACATCAGTGTGCCATTGCTCATGACTCTGTGCTGAGGCTGCATAGATCCCTGTGAGCTCTGTATGGGGCTGTGGTTCAGGACAGAGATCTGATCTCATATAGACTGTACAAAGAAGAATTTCTGTTGAGTGTGGTATGCACGTCTCACAGAAGTAAGATAATATCTGGTTGTTTCTTTTTTATGTTCATAGTCATTGGAGCCCCTGGGTCTGTTCTATCATGAAAGGAATGAAAAATGGTGAGACTAGGGTGTTATCCCTGGTGTCTATTATCTGGACCACAAAGGGAAGATGGACAGGAACTGTAACACAGACCACTTGAGACTGTAGTGACAGAAGATAAGAATGTAGCATTGACACCAGGTCTCACACAGAGGCCTAATACCAATGTGCCATTCTAGAGAGAAATAGCTGGGGTCCAGGAGAGAAGGCTCCAGGGTTCCTCGGGCCAGCAGTGAGGCACAACAGTGACCAACAGCACAGCATGGCACATCCCAGGGGGACCTCTAGAGCTTCCCCCATGCATTGATCACAGAGCAGCATCATACACACACACACACACACACACACACACACACCAAAAACAAAAAACAAAACCCTAAGTTGTCTGTTGAAAGCCTTTTAAAGCTCTGTTCACCCAACATCACAAAATTAATTGGCTATAAGTTAAAACACAGGTGACCAAAGCCACTCCTATGTTACCTGTGTTTCTTCAGGGCTGGTGACAATGTCTCCTAGCACAAAGTAGCTGCTTAGCACATACCTAAGCAATGGATGGATGCTCGTAGTGGGTGGATGTGTGGGTAAGTGATACACAGAAACTTGATGGACGAATGCATAGGTGCAGAGACAGAGGTAAGTGGATGAGTGTGTAGGATGAGTGTGCAAGGGTGAGTGTGTAAATCACTAGGTGGATAAATAGGTGGATGAGTAGATGGGTGGATTAATCAATTGACTGAAGGGTGGACAGGCAGGATGAACACTTTATCCAGTACCTGTGTTTTTGAAAGAAAGAGAGAGAGAGAGAGAGAGAGAGAGAGAGAGAGAGAGAGAGAGAGAGAGAGAGAGAGAGTAGGTCTCCAGGAATGGTATGTGCCGCCTCCTCCCAGAAACTCCACCCTTTGAGCCTAAGGGCATGGCCAGAGTTCAGAATCCTGACTAGGGACCAGGAGGGACACTTCCAAGGGCCATCCCTCAACTCCATGACAAACAGGTCGGGTTTCTTCCTCAGAAAACTCTAGCCCTGCTCCCCACCACCAGAGTCACTGCAACTCTCTTCTGCAGTAGCCTCCTGCTTGATGCCACCTCTGCCACTCTAGCCCCTCCATCATGTGTCCAACCCCTAACAACCAATAGCATAGTGTACAGGCCCTGCCATCACGGAGCTTCACTCCCTTCTCCCTTGATTGAACCGACCTCAGCTTTCAATGGCATGTAAATCCATATACCTGTATTATCAGTGGCTCGGCTTTCTCACGGGGTTGTCACCACCCTCTAAAGCTGCATTGTCTTCGGTGAGCTTGGCGGTAGTCAATGAGGGCGCTGAAGCCACCAAGGGAACAGCGGGTACTCACTATCTCCTGAATGAACCCGGAAGCAGCTTCACAGATCCTCACTGGATCAATGTGCCTTCTGCCCCCGGGGGCTCCCATGCCAGTCACACCCTGATGCCAGTTGGAGGTGCGCCTGGTGTGCTTGGAGAAAGGGAGGCAGGGCTGCTGGCAGGCACTGAAGGACCTTCATGGGCTGCTGGTAGGAACTGAAGATCCTTCACGGGCCACCCTGGGCCAACCCGTACATGGCACAAACAAAGCTGTCAAGAGTGCAGCTGCCAGGGCCCGGCAGCTTTGCAAGGCGAAGACACGAAATTCAGGGACGTGATGGTTTTTATACTAGCAGGTACCCCCAAGGCACTAGCTTGGTCCAGCACTGATAGTGACAGGACATGCCTCAGTGGGGGTCCAGGGGAACTCTGCCTTTGCACCTCCAAAACAACACCAATAGTTGTTGTAAGCCGATAGTCCCAGCACTTGGGATGCTTAAGCAAGGGATTGCTACAAGTTACAAATATTTCTGGGCTACAGAGTTAGACCCTACCTCAATAACAACAGCAGCAACAACAATGATCTCTCAGCTTTAATGTGATCACATACTCTGCCCTAGTGGTTATCACATCAAATGCAGTGTCCACATGGCTGTGTCAGATTCCTACAACTCTCTCGCTTTGACAGTTCATTCCCCTATTACCGAATTTATTTTCCTGTAATAGATAAGACCACAGTAGATGTTCTCCTATTGCTTTTTGAGTGACTGTGTGTTGCAAGCTTCCAATAAAAGCCAGGCAGAAGTCACTATTCAGAGAGGAAGTTGGAAGTGTGGTACCTGTCCCCTCCTCTAGAATCTAGATGTTTCTGAAGGCAGTGGCTGCCAGGTTGTGGTTGGGAGTCTCTTCCCATCCTGACTTGGTCCTTCTCCAGCAATCGCAAGCCTGCCTCTCTTCCACCTACGAAAAAGCATTCAAGGAAGGGGGAAGCTCCAAGAGGCTGAACCCCATCCTCCTCACCCAGATCCTCCAAGCTGTTCATTCCCGACACTGAACTTCAGAACAATGAGGCACTTGACAGCAGAGGAAAACCACGCTGCAGACTAAGAGAGACTTTTGGAAGAAACTCTGCCAAGCCCCTCCGCCATTGCTGGAGCCTCTGCAGCCATCTGAGAAGGCCTCCTTGGAAGGCTCCCCCTCACACACGCTGGATGTTTACGTTCAAACCCCTTAACTGGAACTTTCTGCAAGGAAAATTCAGTGGAATTTCCTTCCCAGAATATGACCTGTGACTCAAACAAGAACACTGTAGGTGGGAAACAAACTCAATGGGTCTGCTGTTTCAGCTCCACCTCTGATTCAGGTCTTGAGAACACAGGGACACACATCTGCATGCACACACACACACACACATACATGCTCACACACATGCTCATAGCACACACACATACACATTTACAGCATACATACACAGTCACAGTACACACAGTCACACCACACACACACACCACACACATACACACTCACACACATTCACAGCACAAACAAACATTCACATCACACACACCACACACACACACACACACACATTCACAGCACAAACAAACATTCACACACCACACATACACACACTCACACACATGTTCATAGCACACACACATACACATTTACAGAACACATACACAGTCACAGCACACACAGTCACACCACACACACATTCACAGCACACACCCCACACACACACACATTCACAGAACAAACAAACATTCTCAGCACACACCACACACACACACACACACACACACACACACACGTGTGCACGCACACGCACTCAAAGAAGACTCACCTGCTCACCTGGTCACTTTGAAAGAGTTCCACAGACCATCATCCCACAGAGCCGCCGGGTCCTCTTTCTTCCCCTGTCTATGCTTCCCTTGGGTGCTGGATGACTGGTTAGGGTCCTGCCAGGGGCGGGTAGGAAGAGCAGTGCACACAGACCTCCAGCAGCCGAGCAAAGGACGTGGACAGGCCCCCTGCTCCCACCAAGGCGCCAGCCTGCACCGCAGGGCTCTTCTCTTCCTGTAAACGCCGGTGCAAAGTCCCCACATGATCATGTGATCACCTGGGTCAGAGTATGCTGGAAGTCACAGTCCGGTTCTCTGCCTCGCCTAGCTACAGCCCTGAATTTCAGCCCTTTCCAGGTCTCACGTGTCCCAGCTCCTCACACCAGAAAACATCACAGACTTAGAGAACAGCTCTTTGGTTGCTCACTTCTTAACTCTTTCTGTAAACATCTCCCGTCTGGGGATGCTTGCCAGGTGGGCAGGGCCAGGGACCAGAGCCTGGGATGGGTGTGCCCTGGAGCAGGTAATTCCCTGGGTAGGGCTGGAGAATCCCCAGGAGAAACTCCAGGCTGAAGAAAGATGGAAATCGGTTCTACTGTGCTCAGTCACGAATCTCAAGCAAATAGCGTGTTCTTTCTGTGCTCAGAACTCACCTGGATTACTAGCTTGGGTTCCCAAAGCACAGGGCAATGGGGAACTCAGTGCCGTGAATGGGGGGCACAGCTGTCTTCGAGTCCCAGGAGGCTTTCCAATATTCCCGAAGAACCCGTTTCTCTGCAGGGGCCACTGGCCTCCTTCTCACCCTGTCCACACGTCTGGGTGCCCCCACGGCCTTGAAGACCAAGAGCCTCACTCCGGCTCTGAACAGGACCCTGATTCCCTGGGCCTAGGTTGGCACCCAAAGTGTAGCACCCAGCACCGCTTCTGTCCTCCTTGTGGTGGGTGTGGCCTCTTCTGTTTATGCTGGCAACTGTTACAATACAGTGACTCAAAGGTCTCCGGAGTTCAAGGGGACACTGAGGTGGATTGTAGGGGGGCAAGAAAATTACCAAAGGGGTTTATAAAGAGTTATTAACCCCTTGGACAGATAGACGACAGCATGGTGGACACTCTAAGGAGAGGTCAAGCCTCAGAGCCCCAGGGGAACAGGTAGCTCTCCATTTGACTCTCAGACTGTTGAAACCCAAAGAAGTGGACATTCCCCCGGCAATCTCATACTGGGGAGTCCATCTGCTGGAAAGAGATTGCACGCATCTCTAACAGCTTGTGAAACTACCTTACACTATGAGACTGAAGCTCTCATATTGTAATAATGACAGATCAGTGGTGGGACCATATCTTGTCTGAGATTGGTTAGATCAATCCCGGCCCTCTATTTAAACTCTGATCTCGCTTCGGTACCCTGAAGACAGAATTGGGGGTTGACGGACTTGCCTTGCAACACAGGTTGGGTACCCCCAAGTCTGATAACAATAACGTGACAGAGGGGGTGGTGCTCTGAGGAGGATTCAGGCCCACAAGACAGTCCCTTCTTATAGGTCCTGAGAATAGGGAAGGTTTCTCAGCACAGCAGCTAGGCTCTCTGACTTCCCTGCAGGATACAGGAAGCTTGCAAGGACGCAGATGGGTGACCATAGCCACAGCTGGCCCTTCGGTGTGTCATTCTGGGAATCCATAGCTTGAGATCTGTACAAAGTCCTCTGAGCAGGAGCCTGTCATACCTGCGAGGAGGGAGGAGCCCTGGCAGGTATCATGGCCTGACCTGGTCTGGATCCTAATGGTGTCTATGTAGAACAGCCATTCCTACTCTGAGGGAAAGAAAGGCGGACATCACACTTGCAAAAGACAAAAAGATGAAGAGTGTGAACAATTCTTCTGAAAAGAGGCTGGTTTCTGTAAGGACCGATTGACTGATCAGGCCTGCTATGCTGTGGGGAGGTTAGAATGTTGCCAGTCCAGAGACTGATTATCTCACCTTAGGTTAGCTTTAATCGCTGTAAGAAGCCATTCCTTGTCCACCTCTGAGTTGAAGCTAACATCTTATCACTGTTTGGAATCTATCTGCTTAGGAGACAACCAAGTTCCCCTATGTAAACGCTAAGAATGTCATTGAATAGTACCTGAGGTCTATGGCCCCTTCTTGGCCTAACCTGCTTCTCTGACATTTCCAACAATGTAGTTTTTAAATGCCTGGATTTATACCACTCTTTGTTCTGATGCTCTCTTAGATACTGTTCTCTTGCTGTGAAGAGACACCATGACCAAGGCAACTCATAAAGAAAGCAAGTAATGGGGATATGCTTACAGTTTCTTGAGGTAGTTCATGCTCATCATGGTAGGGGGCAGGCAGACATGGTGCTGGAGCAGAAGCTGTGAGCTTTGTATCCTGATCCACAGGCAGCAGGCAGAAAGAGACACTGGGGGAGGGGGCCTGTCTAAAGAGACTTTCTAAACCACAAAGCCCACCTGCTATGACACACCCCCTCCAACAAGGCCACACCTCCTAATCCTTCTCAAACAGTTCCACTCCCTGGCGACTAAGCATTCAAAAATAGGAGCCCAGGGTGACCATTCTGACTCAAGCCACCACACTATAAAATCTCCACGAAGCTGCTTTCAGACAAGAACATGGAACCTGGGATTGCCCAGCTCCATGTTTCCTAGGCCATAGGTTACTTTGGCTTCATAATGAATTGTCTTTTATTCCCTTTCAGGTGAGAGCTGCATTTTTCCCATCAGCAAGGTCTGAGGCCTGCTTGAACTATGTAACAAATTCCAAAACATCCTGGGACCAAGGGTAAGACCCTATCTCAATGAATGAACAATTAAACAAGCAAGCAAAAATTAAGTTTATTTGGAAACAGACATGATCAACTGCGGTCCAGGAAAACATATGCAAGTCACCCCAATGGCATTTCCACTGTAAAAGAGACAACGTGAACGTTCCAGCTATAGAAGAGAAGAAAGCTATACAGCAACACATTTGCCGGGCTGCAGCCTAGCAGGGGAATCCCTTCTCAGGTCTCAGAGGTTACCTGCAGGCGTTCTTAGCTTTAGGGTTGGGGGAGGGTAGTCTGCTAAGCATAGTGACACATTTCAACAGGTGATGTGTCCCACAATACTATATCAGGCCAAAGGCTGAGAGGGTGGCTCAGAAGGTAAAGTATTTGCTCTTGTATTAATCAGACTTCTCTAGAAGAACCGGATGTTGATATAAAAACACAGTTCTCACCTCAAAGGGATTAAGGCATAGTTTATTCAGAGATCAAAATATGGGGTAATTTTTGGCCCAGGGACCACAGGTTTAGGCTACAAGTCCGTGTCTCACACCATGGAAGCATTTTCGTCGGGTTTTAGAGCAGAACAAAGAAAATCGTCAGTGATGTGATGGCAGTTCTAAAATGCGCTGGTGGAAACATTGACTGGACATTTACAGGAAGATGGGGGAGTCTCAGCTATAGGCTTCAGATGTTAGCTGATGTCATTCTTAGGCCTCTGATTGGTGAAGAATAGAGGTCTTTCATGTTGAGATTTATATATTTTTTTTCAAAGTGTTCTAGTTGTTAGGTCTGTCTAGTAGCAGGGTGTTAGGTCTGACACAGAGGTGGGCAAGCAATGACTGGGTTGTTTTCAGGTTAAAGATCACCCCAGGGAATTGTAATTAGGCTCCAGAACTGCAACCTCCCCAACCTCCCCATATCTTTGCAGCTTTGATAACTCTATCAGCCTTTGTAGCCGGCTTCCTTCCAGGAAGCATGTATGTTGGATTAATTAAGTCAACTTATATTAAAACAGTAACAAGCACTGAATCACACTGAAAGACTCCAGGAGCCCTTTGGTCCGTGAGGCTAGCCGCCTCAACAGTGAGATGCAATCCCACTGTGATGGTCTCCCTCTGGAGGGGCAAACCACCCAGTATTTGCTCAGTTCATCAGGCTGGGTACCTCTGCAGTCCCAGGGTGGTGCTGCAAAGCTGAAAGGTTTCTGGAGAACTGCTGGTGCCCAGTACACAGTGGAAGGCTGGAAACACTGGTTCTGACACCAGTGGGGGAACCAGCTACAATGAAAGGAGTCGACTCAGAGGCAAGAGGGAAGACCAGTTGAGCAAAAGGCAAAACATTCTTCCTACTGCTATGCCCTTTGTATATGGGTCGCCACCAGAAGGTGCTGCCAATGACTGGGGAAGGTCTTCCCACATAAATAAGGCAATCAGGACACTTCTCCTGAGCTTACCCGATGCCGACAGAACCTCCAGTTCCCTGGTATGGAAGCACTGAGGCCTCCATTTCTATTGACTGCTCAGAGTTCTTGGGGTGGCCGATCTCCTCATGGGCCCCTCTCACGTGTCATCCTACGTTCTCGGAGTCAGAGGAGGCTCTCTCTGACCTCTAGACCCTGCCTTAGAGGGCTTGCCTGGTGGAGACAGGCCTAACAAGCACAGCCCCTTTTTTGCTCAACTTGGAGTCAGCTGACAAGGGCTCCAATGACAGACATTAAGGACACATCTTCATCTTTGTCCTGTAACAGAACCTTACCTGGAGTCTGAAGCCCTCAGCATCACAGTCCTCAGCAGGGAGAGGTGCGTGCACCAAATTCCCCCTCCCGGGATTCTGCTACCTCGAGTCTGGGTTCCCCCATTAACACTGGGCTTGTGTCTTAAGAGTATACTGGTGTTCTGGATGATTTCAAGCAACCTGATTCTCTCCCAGGGTAGACCGGGATAAGCCAGAATCCAGACATTTGAGAAGAGCTGTGGGTGGATTCCTTCTCTGTGTTCCACATCACCCCATACCAAAGGTCACTTGGGTAGTCGTCTTCTACAAGATCCTCTCTTGGACGAGTCAGACACCTGTCTGCTGACTCCTGAAGGCAGAGGTTGGGCCAAGCAAGCCCCAGACCTGCCTCGCTGGCCTGTGGGATTGTTTCGGGTACTGAGAGTTGCCTGGTGTGAGAGAGAAATTTACAGGACTCTAAGAAGCAAAGGATGTGTCCTCCAGGCTAACATGGTATGAACTCTACTTCAGGGTTGATGAGGACCCACAACTCAAAATTCAGATTGTAACTAGAACCATTGCTGCTAGTGGTGGAAACAAGACAGAGTGGTTCCTAAGTCGTGTGTGCGTGTATGTGTATGTGTGTGTGTTTGTGTGTGTGTGTGTGTGTGCGTGCGCGCGCGCGCGCGCGTGTGCGCACGTGCGCACGTACATAATTAGCATGACTTTTACAGAGTTCTACTGCTTTTTAAATTTCCAGACAATTCATCAACCTTGGACACTGACAAGACTCCTCACTAAGCCAGGTTAATATATCACATGGACATGCACATAGCTTTCAGGGCAACATTCATCTTTCAAAAGAAGTCAGAACTATCCAGGTTTGGTGACACACACCTGTAATCTCAACACTCGGGGAGTAAGACAGGATCGGGGTGGAGGACAAGATAGCATTGGGTTCATAATGAGACAAAGCAAAATTATAGAACTGGGTATAATTGCAAGGACAGCAGAGTCTATGCAAACCCTTCTCAACCTCCATTCAAACACTTCGCGACAGAGACTTTCTGTTTCCATAGACAGCTATCCCAGGAGAGCTGCCTGCTGTCCTATGGTCTCTAAAACTATGATCTCCAGAACTTCCTGCCCCGCCCCCACAGAAGCAGCTGGGTCTACTGCTACTTACACATGTGTGAGAATTTGTGTCATTTTTACTGTGATTTTAAATATATGCAAACATGTGTGCCTCTGTGTGGGTTTGCACATGTGCATGCAGTGCTGTGGAGGCCAGCAAGAGGGCTTCAGATCCCCCAGAGCTAGCATTATAAGCTCAACATGGTTACTGGGATCTGAATTCAGCCCCTCTGGAAGAGGAGTAAACACTCTTAACCCCTAAGCCATCTCTCCAGCCCGTTTTTATTCATTCATCATATATACATGAATATATGTTTTCGCACACACACATTGAGGTCAAAGGACAACCTGTGGGAATCCTTCCCTCATGTGGATTCTGGGGATGGAGCCCACAAAGCTTGCCATCATCTTTGTTCACTGAGCCATCTCCTTAACTGTCTGTTTGTGAGTTTCAAGCAGCTCTCTGTGCTTGCAGTGGAACAGCAAACTGCTTGCACGGACTTATGCCCCTGTTCTCTGTGCACAGACCATAATTGTGGGCCCCATTGCCAATGTATCCAGCTTTCCAGCAGTAGCAACCAGATGACCCAGCTCTGGCCAGCCAGGCATGCTGGTGCTCCCCTGGGGACAGCTGAGCTTGGGCTTCCTTGCAGAGCCATGGCTAAGGACAAACAGACTGATAATCATCTGCAGTCCCCTCTTCTGCGACGTTCTAATCTCCTAGCCTTGAGATAAACAGAAGCTGGGGGGTGTCTCCCCCGCCCCCGGAAACATTTGCCCTTCTTATCTCAATGTAAAATTCCAGCAGTAGTTTCTGAATGCCAGGCTAAATTCCTCAGCTCAGCCATCAATGCTTGCACGTGGCTAACAGCCAGCGCAGCAGAAGTCGGGAAAAGGAAGCTAGGTCCTGTCCCAGGTAATCCCAGCAGGGGGAGACAGAGCCCTGCAGACAGCAAGAGGGCTCAGGGGCCAAGGCCGGAGAGGAACATTGCAGGCCAGGCCAGAAAGGAGAGGGAAAGAGAGAAGACCTCTCCCAGGAGGAAATGCTTATGTAGGTACAGTCAAAAGGACAGGGGTGCCCTCCTCCTGGGAGCAGAATAAAGCCAACTGCGTGCTAGGCAGGGGATGCCATCAGCAGACAGAACTGAGCAGGCATCAAGAATGGCAGGTGACAGCTGGGCAGTACTGGCACCTTTTTTTTTTTTTTTTTTTTGGTTTATCCGAGACAGGGTTTCTCTGTGTAGCCCTGGCTGTCCTGGAACTCACTCTGTAGACCAGGCTGGCCTCAAACTCAGAAATCCATCTGCCTCTGCCTCCCAAGTGCTGGGATTATAGGTGTGAGCCACCACAACCCGGCTTGGCAATCACCTTTAATCCCAGCACTCAGTAGGCAGAAGCAGGCAGATTTTTGAGTTTGAGGCCAGCCTGGTCTACAGTGAGAGTTCCAAGACAGCTAAGACTACACAGAAAAACACTTTCTAGAAAAAAAAAAAAAAAAGGTCAGGTGTCAAAGACAGGCTCAGATGGTTTGACCACGTCTGTCCCCTTGCTGTGAACAAAAGGATACAGAGTACTTGGGACCAAATAACACAACTCCAGATCATGCTCCCACATCCTGGAACCAAAGAATTTCCCATCCAAGTAGTACCAAGTGCATGTCTGGGGCCTTCAGTGGCTCAACCCTGGGTTCACCCTCCCGAAAGCATCATCGTGGGCTCCTGGTCAGTTATAGCAAGGAACAGCTGCCGGAGGAGAGTGTGCCTAGAGCATAGATATGCAGCAAAGCATCTATACGTTTATCCTGGTGTGGACTTAGCAGGAAAGGAAAGTAAGAGTAAGACCAGGCTAGCCCATCCTGACCAGTGCTACAAGGTTCTAAATACAAACCTGGGCTTCTTGGTGATAAGAGAGCAGATAGATGTAGTAGTGGGGTTCTCTAGAGGAGACTATGTGTGGATAGATAGATAGATAGATAGATAGATAGATAGATAGATAGATAGATATATCTTCAAAGACCATATTTGTGTGTGTATGAATGTATTAAGAAAGCTTATGTTAAAATAGCAACAACAATTGAATTGCACCTGAGAGACTGAGAACCCAGTAGTCACTCGGTCCCTGAGGTTGACTGTCTCCGCTGTTGGAATCATCCACGGGCTGAGTGTTTTGGCAGTCCCAGTCTAGTGCCAAAAACCTGGAGGTTTCCTGGAGAGTCCCTGGCCCTCTGTCCATGATGGAAGCCTGGGAATACTGGTTCTGGTATCGGTGAGAACAGATATACAGGGTTGCACTGGCTTTTGGGGTGGGGGGAGGGGGGAGGCAGGGGAAAGCAGGGCTTGGGTCAGTCTGGGTTTCTAGGATTTCCTTATCTGGGAAATGAGATGAAAGAGTTGAACTCCATCCCACAGCATTGATAGAGCCTGAGTGCAAACGGCAGCCCAGGCACCCAGAATGCGAAGAGTTAACAGGTGAAGAGTCAGCAACAACAGGATGAGTCCAGGCCTCTGCAAGAGGGGGATCTGAGCAGACAAGAGGGAAAGGTCAGTCCAGCTAAAGAGGAGTCTTCCTTCTGACAGGACCGCCACCAGACAATGCCACCCCCATCATCTGCGACAGTCAAGATGGCGCTTTGGGTGAGGATCCTACTTGGGGGGGACACTAATTTGTGGCAAGTTGACATCAAAACCAACCATGTTGGCAGGGAAGGGTTAGAGTGTGCCCATCATTAGGGGTCCTTCAGCTTCATGTGCAACTGTTAACTCTGCATTCTGAGTGTCTGGGCTGCTGTTTCCACTCAGGCTCTATGTTTGGGCCGGGGGGACGGGGTGGGGGATGGAATTCAACTCTTTCATCTCATTTCCCAGATAAGGAAAAGGAAACCCAGACTGGTTCAAGCCCTGCTTTCCCCTGCCTACCCCACCCCCAAAACACAGTGCAAAGACCCTGCAGTCAGAGGAGGAGATAAGGCAGCCTCTGACCCTGTGGGTGGTCTGGCCTGCTCTCCCCTGCTGCCTGGACTGTGGAGGAAGACATAGATGTTCCCAAAGTTACTCTTCTCCCAGAGTGTGCACACTCCTCCACTGCGGCCAGGCTATGCAAGCCATCTGAGAGAAGCTGCATCTCCGCTCTGATCTCTCTCTTGCGTGGCCAATGTCCTTTCCAGAGCAGCCTGATGTACCTCAGTTCCCTCCCAACACCTCCAGACTCATCACTAGCCTCAGCCCACTGTGCCTGTCTTCCCAGTCGCTCTGGAACCTGCTCCACCTCCGTGTCCCTGCAAAGGCTTCCAATAAGACAGAGTAGGGTATAGGACCTCTCCCTGGGTCACTGGACAGGCGTTGGGTAAAGTTTGGGTGCATTAAAGTCTGTTAAAATTGGCCCTAGTAATAATGAGGTGCCAGCTCCCCAAGGCACAATCCAAGCCAGGATGTGTCAGTGTGTTCAGGACTCTGTGCTGTCACACCCTCTGGCGAACGCTAGATGACTCTGAAATTATTCTACCTTAGCCAGAGTGGGGAGCATTTCCTGTGACAGTCACTCACAGGGACACTGTGACTCGTGGAAATGGGATAATGCTGTGGTTGCTACAATCTCAACCTTTCCTTTGCACGAGAGGTTGTTTGTGATTGATCCAAACATCCCTTTCTAGCTACACAAACACAGTGCTTGATTGAAAAATGGACTGGCTGAATGATGCTTTCCTGTACTGCCATATTCCTCAATATTACAACGTTAAGCCCAATATGAGGCCTCTCTAGAGTGGTCTTTTCTTGCCTACTTCTAGTACCATGGTATCTAAGTTAGAGCTTCTGTTTCTGTGATGAAACACCATGGCCAAAGCAATCGAAGAAGAAAGCATTTATTTGTCTTACTCTTCCACATCATTGAAGGAAGACAAGACAGGAACTCAGAGCAAGAAGATGGAGGCACCCACCCTAACTTTTTAAGAGATAATATTTTAGAGTGGGTCCACAATGTAAGTAACTTGTAGATTTTAAAAAGACAACTTTTAAAGTGTTTTAACTTGTAAAGACTTGGGGAAAGGCCCACAAGTTACAACCCTACACAAAGATTTACAGGAAACGCTTGTGTTGCTGGGTTGAAATACCTGAAGAAAGATCAAGGGATGACATTGGTGAGGGCACGGCTTCAGTTACAGTGAAGATCCAAGCATTTTGGAGAAACTATGATCATGAGAAGACCACCAGGAATGGCAGTAGTTGTGGATAGAGCTGCCTAAACTTGACAGATAATCTGTATTCTGTGAATGGCAAAGCAGGAGAAACGAAGTTGCCTAGACATTTTGGAAACCAAAAGATCCAGAGTTGCAGATATTAAATATTAAGCCGTGCACACTATTGGATGTTGGTTTTAGTATGATTATGGCTGTGCCATTTCTCTACCTTTTACTGTAAGTATGGGATTTTTTTTTTTTTTTTTGCATGAGTTCACAGTTGAGAGACTTTGGATATATACAGGGACTCTGGATTTTTAAAGATAACTTGGGCTTTTAAAGTAGCAAAATTATAAAGACTTTGTAAGTTATGGTTATACTGTTTATATTATGCTATTAAGATACTAGTATGAAATTTTTAGGATAAACAAGAAAGGAAAGTTATGGCTTATTATAAGATATTCATGTGCTAAATGGACAGTGGATCAATTGTGCTGCTTTGTTTTGTTTGTCAACATGAGAAAAACTTAAACATATCTGGTCAAAGGGGATTTTAGCTGGGAAAATTAAAATTATATTTAATCATCACCAATGCGTTATGAAAAATATCAAAGAGATTTTAGTCAATAATGTGGAGAAAAATATGAGTTTCTTTAAAAATACATTTAAAGTTGTTATATTATTTTGCTTGGATGTTGCAATGTGCGTGTTTATCAGCTTTAATAAATTTGGAAATTGAGGTATATTGTATTGCTTTATTTTATGAAAATATAAACTTGAATAAAAAGTGCCTTCTTCTTTTGCATTTTAAAAAAAGAAAAAAGAAAAAAAGAAAATGGAGGCAAAAGCTGAGGCAGAAGCCATGGAAGGGTGCTACTTACTGGCTTGCTCTCCATGGCTTGCTCAGCCTCTTTTCTTACAGAACCTAGAACTACCTGCCCAGGATGACCCCACCCACAGTCGGCTGGGCCCTCCCCATCAATCACTAATTAAGAAAACGCCATAAAGCCTTGCCAACAGTTTGATCTTATGGAGACTTTTTCTCAAGTGAGACTCTCTCCTTTCCAGGGACTCTAGCTAGTGTCAAGTTGACATAAAACTAGCCAGCACAAATGGTAACATTAAAAAAGAAAAACAACAGAGACAGTAGAGTGTCAGCCATAGCTGATGAGACAACAGACCAAGCCATGGAAAGGGTAAAACCATGGCTAATTAACAGCTAAAGAGGCAAAGAGAAACCGGCAACAGGCTGAGCTGCAAAAGCAGCCGAACAGCTGGCTGCCCTCACAAGAGCAAAGCAAATAGGCTGACAGCAGAGGCTCAAGGAGGCTCAAACGGCAGTGACTATGACAGTGGCCATAACAACGGGAGGAAACTAAACAACTGAAGACAGGAAGCAGCGCCCAAACAAGAGGAGGGACGGTCAAGTGCGGAGAAGAGAGATGCAGCTGAAGGGCAGGGGCTACAAAGAGCCAGAGAACACAACGGGAAACGGTCTGGAGAGTTGTCAAGGCTTTAGGGTAAAGGGTCTCAAAGAGGCCAGGCCTGAGAAATCTCACACTGGCCGCCGAGGACCCTTATCTTAGGCCTATACAGTGACTAAAGGGCCTGATATCCCAGGTCTGCACAGGAACACCCTAGTGCTAGAAAGAGCCACCTACAACTGCTCCAAGGGCCTGTTGCCGGTGTCCCCTGCTGCGGGGTGTCAAGGGATACAAAAGCTTGCATGGCCAACATTGAGCCTTTTCTCTGCAAGAGAACCCGAGTCCGCTGATCCGTGACACCGGAAGTCACCACAGCCTCCAACCATCGGAGCTCTGCCACCGTCCTCTCGGATGCTCTAGTCTCTTCATGTCCCTTTCCTTTCTCCCTTTAGTGTAACTAACTATCCTTCTGGTCCGTTCCATCTCCTTACTGGATTCGTGGGTGAACCACATTATTTCTATACGGTTCTGCTCATGGGCTGCTAAATCTCTCCTGAAATCCACTTATTTACCTGCTGTGAATACATTTCTCTCACAGATTGTTGTTGTTGTACTGAACGAATTATTTCAAATTCTCTATCCAGTAGCTGTGTGGTTTATGGGCCTGTTTCCTTTGCTTTATTTCTGGTTTTGATTTTTGCTCTTGCAGTGCTGCAGCTCTGGCCTTGGTACCTGCTGGGCAAGCACTCTACCACACTGTACATTGTTTTTCTTGCTCATGGTCTCATTTTCTTGCCACTCACTTCCACACTAATGCCCCTGCCCTATGTTCTTATCAAGAAGGCACAAACAAGCTGCCCAAGCAACTTTATTTTTCTCTTCCTTTTACCTCCAAACCCAGCACCTTTGCCTCAAAGTCCTGTTTGCAGGATACTTAAAGAGCTGGGGATGGGGGGCACCCACAGTGAGACTTGCTGAATTACAGTCAAAGAATAGGAAGGTGTCGTGTATTCGTGCCCACTGGCCCCTGCTCAGCTCAGTGTTGCCATAAACTAGGAAAAGAACCCTCGCAGCACTCCAAGAAATCCCTAGACTGTTGCAGGAGTCACATCTTCATCTTCGTTAGTGACTACGCCATGCAGCTGAATGCAGAAAGCAACCCTAAGGGGAAATGAACTCATGACAATCAAAAGCCATCTTCTTACGAAGTCCTGGGGGAAATAACTTCTGGAGAGATGTTGCTTTGAATGCTTAATTTATGAACCTGAAAGAAAAAAAAAAACAAAAACAAAAACAATTCACTGAAAATTCTCAGTGATGGGCAGTAAGCACACAAGCACTTCAGTGAGCACACCCCTGGTCCAGCCCCCACGGAGAGCAGATCAGCAGACCCGTCATATCCAAGCTTGGCAAGGGAGTGGGCACATGACACTTCCACAAGCTGTGGCTCATGCACCAGGGCAGCTGTTTGCTGAGAGGCACCCAGGAATGTCCATCAATGGGCTCCCGCAACAATACAGCCTTTGACTCAGCAGTTGCCCAGGGAGAAATGACACGCTGTGGTCACGCTCTCGAGCGCATCCGGAAGGGCCAGCAGGCACAGTGACTCAGTCCTCTGGTTCTTTTGTCGCTTCTAGCCTCCCCGATGCTGACTGCAGCACTGCTCGCCCTCATGCCCCCCTGACAAAGCATGCATTATGAACAGCGTTTGGAAACTCAGAGTGCAGGGAGCCACAGCGGTGTGCAGAGTGGAAGTTCAGATCCAGCTGGGTTGCAGTCATCACCTGGGAACTAGATGGAGGGATGGATGACTGCCTGAGCCTTGACAGTCACAGGCATTGGCACACAGAGCCATCTAACAGGCTGGCTCTGGAGTGGGCCTTCTTAAACACCTGCCACTGTCCCAAACCTGGAGGGTGGGTGGAAAAAGCCACACTCACTCTTGAATAGCCAGGGCTGCTGTGCCCATAGCACATGGAGGACAGATGTGGACCCAAGGGATCCTCTAAGAATGAGGCTCACAGTCAAGGTCATAGAGAACCACACAAGGCTGAGGGAAGGAAGAAAGGTCCAGAATAAAGGAAGCCCTGCCTCCTGCAGAGAATCTATGCTTTCCTTTCTAACCCTTGTATATGTATTTGTTAAAGGAGCTGTAAAAGCCCCACAAACAGAATTGCTTAAACAGCAGACCTCTATTGCCTCATAGCCAAAAGGCCAGAAACCCAAGATCAAGGTGTCTGGAAGCTCTGGGGAGTAGCCACCCTTCTCCCTGGAGACTTTCAGCAACCCTGGTACCCTTGACTCATCAAAGCAGCACTGCAACCTCGACCTCCATCTTCACACATTTCTCTCTGTGCTGCTGTCTGTCCCCAAACTTCCCCTCCTGGAATACCACCAGTCCTACTCAGTTAGGGCCACCCTAGTGACTGCATCATTATTTAGTGAGCTCTGAAAAGTCCCTATTTCGGGTCCTGGTGACATTCTATGGGACACATGTTAGGAATTCAAATAAGATCATCTTGGAAAGACACAATTCCATTGATAAATATTCATGATGTGTTCAATATTCATGAAAGATGAGCCTTCCTGCACGTTCCCCAAGGGCCCATCTCTGAGGGTTTGTGTGCAGGAGAGGAAGGTTTTACAAATCTCTGAACCTGTCCTGAGCTGAAGAATATCCCCCAAATCCATGCCCAAGTGGACCCTTGGGGGAAAACTCTAGGTGCAATATTTACCCCTGAATTCCCAGAGCTCAGAAAGCTGGGCAAGGGAGATGGTTATGACTTTGAGGCCAGCATGGGCTACACAGTGAGTTCTCAGCAAACCTGGGCTACAGCGTGAGACCTTATCTCAAAAAAGCAGAGCCAAGAATGATTGCTTGCACATGTAACCCCAGTACGTGGAGGACTGAGGCAGGGAGATTTCCACAACTTTGATGGGAGGAAGAGACGGTTCTCAAATTTCACCTAGAACTTGGTTGAGGGAGGGTGAAGCCTTTGTCTTGTTCCCAGGGCGCTCAGAAAAAAAATGGTTGTGGAATTTGGAAGTGAGTGAACTGGTGGGTGCGTGGAAAAACAAATCAATTGTTAGAATTCTCACTGAAGCATCCACTGGCCTGACAGAGCAGAGTGTCTCTAGGAGCGAGTGTGTGGGTCAATGACTGACCCTTCATGCACTGTCAGCCCATTCATTCCCCAGTCACCAAGAGACAACAAAGCAACCTCTTGACCACAAGGAGGAAGCAGACTTACTATACACACACACACACACACCCCAGTGTGTTCTCTTTCTTATTTTATCTGGCTTGTTGAAGGGTCATCTTCTTCCCTGGCGTCAGGCCTGGTCCTCCTCATCCCACCCTAGCTTCACTCCAAGGCCTGTAGCTTTCATCCTGACATCTCTTCTGTACTCTTCAGAATAGCCACAGGGCTGGGCATCAGCTGAGGTGTCAGGCTGAGCAAAGATCCTGACCTGCTTTCTTGACAAGGCCAACGCCTGATCTGGGACACAAGGTTTTAGGAATGCCACTGTAAGGAAGAGAGCTAGGCGCAAAGAACCAAGTCAACCCAAGACTACAGTGTACATCCTCCTGCCTCAGAGCCTATCTGACCCTCTCCCCAGCAAGGGTTCATTTCCAGTCCTCCACATGTAGAACTCTGCTTTAAGAGTTTGAGACACACTGAAAACAGGTATGTGCCCTGCTCATCCCAGACACAACAGCCACTGTTTTGCGGTTATAGTGTTCGAGGCTCTGGGTCATGGAAGATGTGACAAGATTAGTTTTATCAGACTCTATGTTAGTGCAGCATTAAAGAATGAGTCTTCTGGGCTGGAGAGATGGCTCAGTGGGTAAGAGCACCAATTGCTCTTCCAAAGGTCCTGAGTTCAAATCCCAGCAACCACATGATGGCTCATTACCATTCGTAATGAGATCTGATGCCCTCTTCTGGGGAGTCTGAAGACAGCTAAATAAATCTTTTTTTTTTTAAAAAAAAAGAATGAGTCTTCCTTCCTCTTGAAATACTCTAAAACAAGAATGAACTCAAATATGAAGTCCCCACTTCTTTCCCTGTGCCTTCCATCTGCCTGTCATCTGTGGTTTGTGACCTGTAAGTTGTCGACCATATGCATCTGATGTCTATCCATCCTTTGTCCCCAACAAAGGAGGTTATTCTGTATTCACTGGACAACATAGAAAGCATGGCATAGGGGAGGATGCATTCTCCTTCTACAGATATCCTGTTCAATCACACAAGGGAAGAAGCCTACTGACCTCCAACTGACACAGAATAACACTCAAAGCTGGGAACAAATGTTATTTCCAGCCTTTATGGTGGATACACGTTGTTTCTTTTTAACCTATTAGCTGCTTTCAGCAAATGATTACCACAACACACGTACACACACACACACACGCACACACACACAATTCTGAGCTAGGGGTAAGGAAGAGTACATAGTTCAAGATTAAAGCCACATATTTATCTTAGATTGTAAAAGCTGATTACATAGGAAGTTCAGGGCATAGTAAGCTTGGTTACATTGTTTTCTTAAATACAACTTAAACAGACCCATACATAGCTTTAAATGATTTTCAGGCATATTATGAGCTTGGTCTCAAGATTTGGCAAACATTCCATTTCTAAAAGGATGAGATGTTTTCAGATAATTCTTCTCCCACAAGATCTCACCTTGCACTTTGCCATGCTCCACGGTGAGAAAAGCCTTCTACATCAAAGACCCCCATGACTGTCCCTCTACGCTGACTCATTCTAAATTTGATAAGTCATAGCAGATTTTATGAACTGTTCTGGGTCTGGAGATGTTACTACAAGAAATTTCAAATACAAATGATTAGCTGACAAGCTATTTTTCTTTTATTAAAGGTCTATCTATCTATCGATCGATCGATCGATCGATCAGTCTATCAATCTATCTATCTATTTTGTGAATAGATGTCCCATACTTGTGCAGTGCCCAAGGAAGCCAGAAGAGGACATCAGATCCCCTGAAACTGGAGATATAAACAGTTGTGACCCCTACACACACCATGTGGGTACTGGGAACAAGAACCCAGGTCCTTTGCAAGAGCAGTTAAGGCAGTGCCCTTAACTGCTGAGCCATCTCTCTAGCCCTAGGTCCCAGGAGCTTTTTTTTTTTTTTTTTTTTTTTTTTTTTTTTTTTTTTTTGGTTATGCTCTTAAAATAGATTGGATGCTGGTGTGGAATGCTTCACCTCAGACCTTCCCTGGAGTTCGGCTGAGTGAAACCAGGCAGAGCAAGGCTCTCAGAGTGGCTGCATCGTCAGCACTATCTTAATGTGGGGAAATTTCCAGTGATTTTTCTCACATAAAAAAAAGTCTCTAGGGCATTATTCAGCGAACAAAAAACTTGATGAAATGTTTGTGCTATTTTAAAATTGCCAAATCAAGGACATGACGTGCTTTAAAAAGTCACTGCCAAGAATATGAGAAGCATCTTCCAGACCCAGAAAAGAGAGTTGAAACATCTGTGCTTAGTTTCCATTGTGAGGACAGGGCTGTGTGACTGATAAGGGCGGTGCTCTGCATGTAAATACTGTGATGCCCCCGGGCACACTTTCACTAGGGATGGGTACCCAAACACCTCAGAGCAATGGTGGGTTTGTATCCAGATGTGCAGGTGTGTGTGAATGCTCTAAGGATGGAGAAGAGTCAGCCCACAGCGGGGGATCCCTGTGCATGTGGTCCCCCCTGGGATTAGTAGCAAAGCAGCCATGCTAGAACCCATCATCATTGTCTATGTTACTGTGTCTACTGTTAGTGAAAAGATCTGTGTATTCTACGTTACATTTTGTCCATTCACCTGTTAATGGACAGTTGGTTGGTCTCAGCCTCTGTGCTCTGTGCCTCTGTGACTCGAACGGCCACAGACATTCTGGTGTGTGTCTTCTGGGGCAGAGTTTCTTCTGTCTTGGATCAATTTTTAGGGGTAGAAAGGCGGCATCACATGGCAGTTTTATGTGTGATCGTACTGCCAACTTGAGAGGTTCTAGAAGACAAACCACTGGGCATGTCTCTAGGGGAGTTTTTAGATTGGGTTAAATGAGATGGGAAGACATGCCCTGAACATGTGTGGCTCTATTCTAGGACTGGAGTACCTGACTGAGGAAAAGGCAGAAAGCAAGCTGAGTTCCTCCCTCTCTCTCTCTGCTTGCTGACTACAGGTGCCTCCAACCCTGCTGCTATGCCTTCCCCAGCTCTGATGGACTATATCCCTACAACTGTGAGCCAAAATAAACCCCTCCTCCCTTAAGTTGCTCTTGCCAGGTGTATTGTCATCACAGTGAGAAAAGGAACTAGCTGTTTCTAAGTAACTGCCAGGCAGTCTTTTAAAGTGGCTGCATAGTTTATGCCCACCCTAGCTCAACATCCTTACCATTTGGCCTTATCAGATGTCTTAACAGGAGCCTGGTACTATCTTCTTATCTTCCACCTCTCTAACAACAATACTACCGAACTCCTTTTCGGTTACTTCTTGTTACCAGTATCCCTTCAGCATGAAAATCAGAAGCCTTTGTTCTGGAAACAGGTACATAGTCCTTGTTTAGAGCCACAGTGTGTTGTGGAAATTGCCACTGGATCTGTGGCTCATCTTTTCATTTTCATAGTGAAATTCTTAAATTAGCAGAGTTCTAATCTTATAAAATTTTTTTTTATCAATTTCCACTTTGTGATTTGTGCTTTCTGGATACCATCTATGAAATTTTGGTCTTTTATATGCTCTGAAAGTTGTTCTGTAGCATTTTCTTCTAGAAACTTTGAAGTATAAGTCCTACATAGCATAATTGCATACAGTATGAGAGAAGGTAAAATCCAAGGCAAACATACACACCCATATACATTACCAGTGGTTCCAGTCCCTCTTCCTCTTTGAATTCCCATGATGCCTTTGTTGAAAATTCATTGACCACTATAGGAGCTCAAATCCCCTGAACCCACTTCTGTGTTGTTCTGTTTAGAGAATTGTACTGCTCATTCCTCTAGTCTACTAATCCTTTCTTACATATTATCCAGCCTCTTAATAATACTATCCCATATACTTTTTCAAAATATACTTTTTCTGGGGCTGGGGAGGTGATCCAGTGGCTAAGAGTGCTTGCTATTCTCCCAGAGAAATCACATCAGATGGCCCACAACTGCCTGTGACTCCAGGGAACCCAACACCCTCTTCTGGCCCTCACAGGTACCTACACTTACTTGGCATGCACGCCCATAAGCACAGATTCAAACAAGTCTTCCACTGTAGCTCACGAGGAACAACATGTCTACACATGACATGGAGCCTTGGTGCATTCGGGTTTATAATTCCCACATATCTTCTGCATTCCCTGTCTTTGTCCTTTACACCTACATCTTTCATGGTTATTTTATACTGCTTTTCTGATAAATTCAACCATTATATCACCTCTGAATTTTCCCTAATTGACTATACGTCTTTTAACTGTTCATCTCCTTCTTGCCCAGTAATTCCTTAGCATGATGTATAGTGAGGATATTGTTTTTGCAGATTCTGGATTCTGCTGTTTTCTTTTGAAGAGTGTTGAATCCCAGCAGTAAATTAACTTTCCATAGCTGTGACTGTCACCTTGGTCCTATTGAGACTTGGTGCTAGGTTTTGTCACAATGTGTCTATTCGGGTTTTCCTATTATATTTTCAAGCCAAAAAATAAAAATAAAAATAAATAAAGTGTCACCCTTTAGAAGTGTTTGGGATTTCAGTGAGAGCTCAAGGTCTGCCAGGTGCAATAATCAACAGTCTGTCACTCTGCAAAATAACTGAGAAACACAACTTGTAAGGAAGAAAGGTTTCTTTGGGTTCATGGTTTTAGAATTTTCAAATTATAGTCCTTTGGTTTTGTTGGTTTACAGCCTGTGGCAAGGGACCAATACATCTTGCTTAGACAGGACTGCTCCCCTCATGATGATCAAAAGCAAAGACAGAGACAAAGAAGGGTCCAGAGTCCCATTAAGCCTTTCAAGAACGTGGACCAATGACCTAAATTCCTCTCATCAGATCCTACCTTCTACAGGTTCCATCATCTCTATTATAGTTTGCGTCTCTGTGATAAAACACTGACCAAACAACTTAGAGAAGGAAAGGGTTTATCTCATCTTACAGCTCTTAGGTCACAGTCCATTACTAAGGAAAGTTAGGGCAGAAACCTGAAGGCAGAAGCCGATGCAGAGACCATAGAGAAATGCTTCTTACTGGCTTGTTCTCCATGTCTTGCTCATCCTTTCTTGTATTGCCCAGGACCAGTGATGGTACTTGTGATGGTTTGTACATGCTTGTCCCAGGAAGTGGCACTATTAGGAGGTGTGGCCTTGTTGGAGTAGATGTGTCACTGTGGTTGTGGGCTTTAAGACCCTCACCCTAGCTGCCTGTAAGCCAGTATTCTGCTAGCAGCCTTCAGATGAAGATGTAGAACTCTCAGCTCCTCCTGTACCATGCCTGCCTGGATGCTGCCATGTTCCTACTTTGATGATACTGGACTGAACCTCTGAACCTGTAAGCCAGCCCCAATTAAATGTTGTTCTCATAAGAATTGCCTTGGTCATGGGATCTGTTCACAGCGGTAAAACCCTAACTGAGACAGTACTTTTTCCCATAGTAGGTTGAGCCTACATGAATCGCTAGTCAAGAAAACACCTGACAAACAAGCCCACAGGCCAGTCTGGTAGAGGCAGTTCCTCAACTGAGGTTCCCGCTTCACAGATGATTCAACTTGACAAAAACTATACAACCTTAATGGTGTAGGAAGCTGTTGGCTGAGTTTTCAAAACATGGGCCTTTGGGAGGTACTTCCAAACCACAGCCCCAGGCCCCAGTAGCTCAGCTGGACCCAAGCTATCTCCCTAGCACTAGGAAGGCACTAACAACTTCTGCTTAGTGCTTCCAGGATTCTAGCTGGTGCATTCTTCTAGGTCTCTTGGAGAGCCATCCACATACACTGTTCAGGACTCAACATAGAGTGGATATTTAGAATCTTGCAACTTCCTTCCTCAGGGTTCTTCCCACTGATTTTGTAGCCCAAGACTCAGACATGTAACTCTTTGGTTTTGAGACCTGTTCCTGGTATATCTCAATGATGACAAATGGCTCACTGGGAAGATGTCACCTCGTTTATGTCCCTTACTTCAAAATCCATCTCCATTTGGATTCTTGTCTGCCTCTGACTCCCTGGTACTCATAAATGGTTCCTTTCTGTACAGACAGGTTTAGTGTCATTATTGTTCAAAGAATGGGGTTTTTGACGTAACTTTACCTCCATGGCTAGGATCTGAACGCTACCTGCCGTGTTTGTGTGTGTGTGTGTGTGTGTGTGTGTGTGTGTGTTTAAACCAACTGATTTAACAGCTAATAAATTTCACACTGGAGAAAGTTGATTCTATCACTAGTCAATAAACATTTGTAGCATTTCTCTTCTGGAAGTAAAAAGAACATTGGTTTTTATATCCTACTTCACACAGCAACCTATAAAAGGCTCTATGCGGTCCAGTGCATTTTCTTTTCTAAAGGATTTATTTTGCTTTATGTGTATGAGTGGTTTGCCTGTATCTATGTGTGTGTGTACACCATGCTCATTCCTGGTGCCCAAGAAGATCAGAAGAGGGCATCAGAGCCCCTGGAACTAGAGCCACCATGTGGGCGCTGGGAACTGAATCCAGGTCCTCTACAAGAGCAGCCAGTGCTCTTAACTGCTGAGCCATCTATCCAGCCCGTCAAGGACATTTTCTAAACACTGGTGGATCCACAACCCTAAACAAGGAAGGCTCTTGGGGGAATAAAAGGGAAATTCTAGTTCTAGGCCTCAGAAAGCTGCCCTGAGACAGCTACAGAAGAGTGCTGCAAGAGTGACAGGCAACATGTTTAGTAGGTCTTGACTTTGATCAAAGCTTAGAAGGAAGGAGGACGAAGGGAAGGAGAAAGAGGAGGAGCAGAGGAGAAGAAAAAAGGTCTACTGGGGAACTGGCTCTGTGCAGAACTGCCATCCTCAATTCTCCTCCTCCCAGAGACATGCATGGCATGTCCACATGTCCAAGCATCACATCATACACACACACACACACTCACACACACACACACACACACACACACACACACACTCATGCTTACTCTCTCTCTCTCTCTCTCTCTCTCTCTTCCTCT
>NW_022196896.1:116611771-116648185 GCF_008632895.1 Mastomys coucha
TCTCTCTCTCTCTCTCTCTCTCTCTCTCACACACACACACACACACACACACACACACACACACAGGACAGGCACCCAGAGACACGCATGACATATCCAAGTATCACCCTCCCACTCCACCTCCTTGTCTGTAGAAAATTCCTGACCTAGGTGGCACCTGGGAGTGTACGATCCCACAGGAACAACACTTGAAATAACTTTGAGAACTTCAGCATTCTAACTAGTCTCAAGTTGGTAGAGACTCAGTCACATCAGGCCCCTCCAGAGCTGCTCTGACAGCCACAGCCAATGACATTCTGGAGATCTGAGTGGGCAGCTCGATGGAGGAGGGCTTTTAGAATGACACACATCAGTCTCCATGACATTAAGACAGCCATGCTGGACCTCATAATAAACCCATGGGAGTCCTACATAGACTACCTGGAGTCCATGAGCCCCTTCCCTGCCCTGTAAGGGGAACCCAGCAGCTTCCATCACATTCTTGTAGTCTCTCCATGTAATCAATCCAGCCTGGCTATAAATAGGACTTCTAGTATTTTCTTACAGAACCTCCTGTGGTTGTTTCATGCAGTCCACTCAGGAAACCATGTACCCCAGCGATATAGAGAGGAGGAGTACTAACTGAGCTGGGAACTGACCAGGGTAGGATGAAGAAGGGGTGGAGAAACTGATCAGAGGTGAAGAAAAAAGACAAGTGTGGGCATCTGGTTAGGTTTAGGTGAGAATATGAGAAAGAGCCCCAAGATAACCCCCCAAGTGTTTTCTCTATAAAACCTGAAGTTTGTTGGTGGTTTAAATAGGCATGGCCCCCACAGATTCATGTGTTTGAATGCTTGGTCATAGGAAGTGATGCTATTAGGAGGTGTGGTCTTGTTGGAGTAGGTGTGGCCTTGTTGAAGGAAGTATGTCACTCGGGGTGGGCTTTGCAAGCCAGGCCCCAATGTATCTCTCTCTTCCTGTTCTTCCTTCCTCATGCCTGTGGATTCAGATATAGACCTCTCAGCTCCTCCAGCACCACACCTGCCTGCGTGCCACCATGTTTCACACCATTAAGATAATGGTCTAAACCTCTGACCTGTAAGCCAGCCCCAATTAAATGTTTTCCTTTAAGAGTTGCTGTAGTCATATCTCTTCACAGCAATAGAAACCCGAACTATAACAGGTTGTCCACAGGTATTTAAGAAAGCCGATTCGGTTGAGTTGAACTACTTTACTCTTTTGGTAATACATGTGTGAGCCATTGAAAGAAGCAACTGAAAAATGGCTGGCTGGCCATGGGAGACAAGCCACCAACTCCCCTGGCAGGACACTGAACTTGTTCTCAGTCCCACTGGTACCCTTAATCTTGGCCCCATGTTCAACCACAAGAGACCTTGCTCCATTCTGCCAGCCATCTCTGGGAGGGGCTACAGCTCACCCTAACTCTCTCCGCTATAGTCCAAGGGAGGTCTTTCTATCCTTTGCGGGGGGGGGGGGCAGTAGAGGAGGCCGGGGTAGGATCCCATGATGACACAATGGATCCAGCTTGATCCCTCTGACAGCTCCTGTGGACCTCTCCCCCAGAAACTCTGAATCCTCACACTAGCCAGCCTGGACCCCTTGTAACTTCCTCACCCCCTGCAGAGCTTGCTCAGTGAACAAAAAAAAAAAAATTTTTTTCCCTCAGGGAGGGAAACTCTATAGGGTTCAACCATAATACAGTGTCCTTTACCCAGGCTGCTCTTGTCTTCTCTCTTTCCCTGAATCCTTTCTAAAGATGGCATTTATGCTTAAGGAGGATCTCAGAGATGGTCTTGGAGATGAAGCCAGTGGCCCTGGACATCATGTGTTCTCTCAGTGCTGTGACACAGTCTACTGATGTTATTGTGTGGGAAGGAAGAGATCTACTGGGGGGAAGTTGTGCCAGCCAGGCGCTGGAACACCCCTTAGAATAAAAGGATCAGGCTCCTAGGATGCCAGATGGGCAGGGATGAGGATCTAGGGTAGAGGGAAAGGTCTTCAGCCTCAGGCAGGCTTCTCCCAGAATGAAGATACTGGATCTTGGAACTGGCTTTGAATAAGGAGCACCCAGTATTTCCTTAGCCTTCAGAGGGCAGCAATCCAGCTGGCCTCCTTTACTGTTGTGTCCAAGAGCCCCAGCCAATCAGGTGACAGGTAGCAGGTGTGGAACAGATGTGAGTGAAGGAACAGGTTGGGGAGGGACACCACCTTGGCAGATATAGGGTCATCTCAATGCTCCTTGGCCAGGAAGATGATGAGCAGCCCCCAGTTGGCCTGGGTAAAGATAATGCCCATGATGTCTCTAGGCAGGATTACATCACTAAGGAGTATACCTCCTCCCTGCATGGTGTGAGCATGGCATAGAAGATTTGGCTAACAGGTGTTTCCCTCCTGCCTACAGTGTGCCAAACAGGTTGTAACCTGAGCAATGTAACTGGAATCTCTCATCCCTCCCATGTCCCTCCATTCACTATCTATTCCCTGGCATACACTTCCAACAGCTTCTCTGTAATTGAGGGGGTCTGCTTCTTGTCCCCTTCAGTTTCCACACGATGTTTCTAAGGGCTCACACCCATTGGCCATAGTCATACAACTTGCTTGGAAATACATTAGAATGTTAACCATTCCAATCCCAGTTGGGGGAGGGGGGGGCAGAGCTGCCACCCATGACCTCCTAAGGCTTGTCCTTCATTCCAGGTCATCCTCCCTTGTGTTCTTCCCCAGGTCCAGCCACCTCGATTTTCACCCAAACTTCAGACACCCCAGTGCTTTTGCCAGTCTGACCCTCTGCTGGTGCCCTGTCCACTAAGAGCCAGGAGACAAGGAGGGGCCTAAGAACGTTCGTTGTTCACCTTGCCTAGCCTTCTAGCCTTCCCAGGGGTGCCCATAGAGACCTTCAAATATGAAGTTCACAGAGACGCCAAGGAATATGCCAGGCCCACTCTTAGAAGCTGGAGTCAAGGGGCCAGTCAGGAGGCGCTGCGGCCAGCAACGCGAGCAGAAAGATGGGAGAACAGAATTGTGTACTCTCAAAGGACGACTCACAGTGCTTGGAGTCTCGGGTACCTGGGCTGCCACCAGAAGCCACCTGGAACTGATTCTGGAGCAAGGCTCTCAATCCTTGGGGATGGGCTTTTATCTCAACTGGTAGAGATAGGGACGCTGGCTTAAATTGTAACCTGGGTCCATCCCTCCTCGGTGCGAACTCTTCTGGGCCATCCAATCCTCTGAAAACCTTTGTATGACGCCAGCAGAGGTTTCCACTCAGCTACCCACTGTTCCAACGGTGGGCATGCCAGTTCCCAGCAGTTTGCCCTCTACAACTCACACCCCCCCCAAACACCACCAACAGCTCTCCTGGTCTCACACTATCCCCTCGTGCCCAATGTCCCCAGTGTTCTGGTATTCCAACACCTCGCCTCCACAGTCTGATACTCGCAGGTCCTTGACCGCTGGCCCGTCCCTATGAGGGAGCCTCTTTTGTGGGTCTCAGCCACTTTCAGTAGCCTCTGTCTCTGTCTTGCCTAGCCTTGGCTCCAAGAGCCTCTCAGGGTCCCCATGTCCCTGTCCCCAGCTTCCCCGCCGCTTGAGCATCTCCATCATCACCCTGCGTTCCTGCGTCCCACCTCGCGGGTCTCCGGGGTACCCGAGGATCCCCGTGGTCCTGGCCCCGGCCTCCCGCGTCCCCCGCGTTGCCAGCCCCGCGCCTCTGACGCCATGACGCCGCGGCGGAGCGAGGGGCGGAGCGGGCGGCCGGACGAGCGCGGCTCCGAGACCGGTCCCGCAGCAGCTGTGCGCCGTGGCCGATGGACATGGGCACGCAGGGATCGGGGCGCAAGCGGCTCCCCAACCGGGAGCGCCTAACGGCGGAGGACGACGCGCTGAACCAGATCGCGCGCGAGGTGAGCGAGGCGCGGCCACAGCTGTCAGCGTCCCCCGCGGTCCCCAGCCGTCCCCAGTGGTCCCCAGCGGCCGCGCTTTGGGCCGGGCCCCAGGAGCGCTGGGCCCCGGCTTTCATCCACGGCCTGCGAACTACTCGGCAACCGCCACACGCCGGTGGCGCTACTGCCCGCAGCTCCAGACCCTGGTTCTTGTGGGCCGCTAGTCCGGAGGACTGACTCAATGGGGCCACCCGGGGCTCAAGGTGGCGGGGTCCCAGTCGAGGAGGGGTGGGTCCTGTGCCTCTCCTTGTACCGGAAAGGAGGTTAGGCCAACCCTGATGACCAGTGGCGGCCCCAGAAGCCACACGGCCTTGCTGAAAATGGTCTCAGTTGGTTGGCGACCATTGCCACACAGGGATCAGCTTGGGAGTAACTTAGGGGGTCCCGTGTCTGGACCAGCCTGATGAGCAAGCTAGGGCATGTTTGGACGTTTGAGAAAAGTTTCCTGGACCGTTCATTACAACGGCAAACGCGTTGGCTAATGAACTTCTCGTGTGGCAAAGGAGGGCGCATGGGTGTGCGTGTCTGCACAGGCGCCCGGTTTTCTCCCACAAAGATGCAACCTTTAGGCTGCGGCAGCATGCGCGACACGTGGAAGGACTAGAGCAAACTGGTAGCAGCCGCTCTGGGGGAGGGGGCCCGACTGGTGAAGACGTTAGGGTGGACAAAGGAATCGGAGTGATTTGAATCGCCTTTCTGTACCCTTTGAGTTGAGCGTCCTGTGCACATTCTAACTAAAATAATAAAGATTTTAAGAATATTTAAATGTCCAGGCAGGTGAAATCCAAGCTCCTCCCACCGCTTCCGAGCAGGTTGTGATGGAGAGGTAGCCTATGTTATTTCTGCGTGGAAACACTTCCCAGCCCTTAAGGCTGCCGTTACGTTGGAGAAGTAGTTAGTGGCTGCGGTCTTCCTGTTTGTAGTTGTGAATGCCTGACTTCAGTTTTACCTGGTACCTAGGTCTGTGTTTGCAGAACACTGTGAAAAGAAACGGTTTTCTCTGTACAAGACCGGGGAGGGCCTTCTAGCAAACTCCTGCCCATCCCCTGAAGCCCAGTGTTCAAATTCTGTCCTCTTTGAGCCCTTTTGACACTTAGCTCTCCCTTGTCACCCTGAGCCTAAGTCCCTGCCTGTACCCGGTGCAGTGGGCAGAATGTGCAGAGGTTAGTTGGTCGACTGTAGAAGGCGCCACCCAGGCAGGCAATATCATATACCAAGAGCTCATTAGAGACAGGTGCACGGTGGGTGATTAATGGTGTTGGTTACAGGACCTTTGGCTAAATACAGACACTTGCTAAATGTAGTGGTTTGAATATAATTTCCTGGTTTCAACGGTCACTTAAAGTGGGTATGTGACTACGGAGCAAACAAGCGTCCCTGGGAGGGGCCATAGTGCCCCACAAATCCCGGTGGTTGCAGGACAAAGGAATGAGAAGATTGGGAGTCCCATAAGCCAGTCTCTTATCGGCTGGTTGGTATAAAAATAGATTGGAAGCAGAAGCCAGGGAATGGTTCTGCCTTACACCCATGGAGCCGCAGTCAGCAGTTATAAAGACAGGCAGGAGTCAGACCAGAGCTTCCAGACAGGTCGGACCACTCAGTACTAACTGTGCTGGTCTAGGAAAGCCAGCTTCCCAGCCCCGCCCCCCCACCATCTCAGCCCTATTATCATCTCTGAGAGAGGGACAGACTCCCTGAGACCATGGAGACACAGAGGAACAGCAGGCAAAGCGTTTCCAACCAACGCATGAAATGAGTACACCCCCCCCCCCCCAATAAGACAAACCCACGGTGGAAGTCAGCCACAGATGTGGCCCTTACCCAGACCCAGGGGCATTCAATGAAAAGATTGGAGGGAGCAGGTGATGCTGTCTGCTCTACTACAAATTGAATTCTGTTGGCCAGCTGTGAAGTTAAATCAGTATTCAGATGGCAAATATCTATCTCCTGAATTATTGAGTATTCTTATGGATATTAGCAAAATTGTTTTGGGCTTGGTTTCCAATTCACTCTTTTCTTCCTTCCTTTCTTTTCTTTTCTTTTCTTTTCTTTTCTTTTCTTTTTTATTGTGATTTTTCAAGACAGGGTTTCTCTGAATAGCCCTGGCTGTCCTGAAACTCACTCTGTAGACCAGGCTGGCCACGAACTCAGAAATCCACCTGCCTCTGCCTCCCAAGTGATAGGATTAAAGGCATGCGCCACCACTACCCAACCTCCAATTCACTCTTTAGTGCATAATCATGGTATCCGACACCCAATCCTAAACAACCAAGAGTTGGCAGGAAAACTGGCAAGGATCTGGATCAAAGAGGGGCCAGGCCATGTGGGTAGAATGGCCATGTGGGTAGAATGGCCTTGTCATCCAGCACTGGAGAGGGCAAGCTGGGAGGATGCATGTGGACCTGGAGGCCAAGCTGGGCTACAAAGTGAGACTCTATCTCACACACCAAAAAGAGTGGTTGGACCCTGTAGATCAACAGTGCCCATAGAAGACGCCATCTGATTGGAAAGGTCATGGAAGGGTCTGAAGGTTTGGAATGAGAATTCCAGCTCTCAGATAACCTCAGGGGCTGCTTCCTGGAGGAAAGGGTATCGAGCTCTTGAAGGATGTGTCTACCAGCCAGATGGTTTGGCTGCCAGGACAAAAGCCCTGACCACTTGACCTGGACAAGGGACACATAGCAGCACAGTATGGAAATCCCAGGAGAGAATGCTACTACCTGTATCTCAGTACTACAGGCTCCTGCATGCTGACGCCATCCACAGTTAGAGGTGCTGTGTGGAAGTTCACTGACTTCAGCCTCAGCCAAGGGATCATTCCAAGATGGATCCCTGAATTATAGTCCCATCTGTCTGTCTGTCTCCAGAAAATTAGCTCTCTGAGGAACCTCTACAGCCCTCTAGAGTTCTCCTGCTCCAAATTCTGAGACCACAGATGACTGGCTTCCATGAAGTCGCTGTGGCAAAAGGAGACAGGACTATCCATGCCTGGCCTGGATCTGTGGAGGGCCCCCTTGTCCTGTGCACAAAACAACTAAGGACAGGCCATCCCTGCCCTGAATCCTTTAGGAAGTTGTCTAGGCCTGAGTGGAGGTGGAGTGGTTATGAGAATGGTAGGGGGAACACCGCCTTCAGGAAAACAAGTGGAGAGTCTGAGTCAAGGTCATCAAGAGGTCGTAGGGGCAGGGAACCCACACAGGGGACCCACTCAGTGGAGTGGAATAGGAGTTCAGTTCTCCTTGGGGCTTGGAAGTTCTCTGAGAAAGAACAGAGCCTGTTAGTGCTCCCTCCACAGTCTGCCTTGTCTCCTTCCATTTCCACAGGTCCTATCTGGCCCCAACCCAGCAAGTAGATGGGTTGTCATTTAATATGCCTTTGGCATATCAGTACTGATTGGATCATCTTTGAGAAATGAAACTCTAGCATGATGTTAGGGGAAGCGGCCTGCCAGCAGTCTCCAGACTGTAAGGCATGGCCTTCTAGAAGGCTGGGGAGTGCCAGGTCTCACATCTGGGCAGAGGTGTTGTTGACATCTCCAGAAGGTAAATCTCAAACCTGAGTCTGTCCTCTTCCCACATGGGCCGTCTGCCAGGGCCTTTGAGAGGACCTGGGCCTCCCCTTCAGTACTCTGCCTGAGGCTGTTCAGTGTCCTCGCCAGGACTTTCCAATGCCCCAGTCACAGCAGCTGGCTTCATTTGAGTTTGTCCATCATCTTGGGTAGTGAATTGGTTCCTCCCTCTGTGGCCTACATGAGATGCTTTTCCACATTGAGCAGGGCAAGACAGGAAGGGGAGGGAGATCCAGGTGATCCTCCTAAGAGAGACACAGATCTGGGGGATGGTCACCACCTGTGAGGTGTTATGAATGGCCATAACTGTCCCTGAAGCCTCTTGTCCAAGGAGCCCACTGTAAATGAGTCCTCCCAGCATGTGGTCCAGGAGCACTGAATGTTGAAAGCTCAGAGCCCACCCCCAACTTCACCTTCACTGGACCAGAGTTCCTGGCATGTAGATGTCCGCCTCATCCCCAGCGGAGCTCCTGGAAGAGGCAGCCTGCAGCCATTAGCTCACACATGTGAGAACAGAGAATGTCACTCTCCCACCCTGGCGACTTCCTGTCCTAGACTCACAGGCTGATGGTACATATCCATGTTACCCTGCTGAGCCCATGCTCCGTCCTGCTTGGTTCTAGGGCTCCTGCACGAAACCACTAGCAGCCACATGCCAGCTACAGGTTCATCTCCTGGGAAACCTGCTGTGAGCACCTGTGCTGGGCAATCCTACTGAAATAGCCCTTCTCTATGTATACTGCTTATCCTCCCAAGCAGGCCTCAGGACTCAGCCTGTGTGAAGTGAGCCTGTCTATGCACCTGCTTGCTCAAGCTTCAAGGCCATTGGGATTTCCATAGGTTAGGGTGTGCTCATGGATCTAGCTCATTTTAGACACTTACTTCCACTACCTTTAGCACCAAGCTGACCTGGCTTTCTTGGATTGAGGGATCTAGGAAGAATTCAGCTAGCATGACAGACTCCTGGCCTCTGTCATAGTCCCTATGCCCTACCTCGCCCCCCCACTGGGACAGCACACTAGGGCCAGCCACTGCCTGAATTCAACAAAGGGTGCTAGTCCTTTTTGCTACCCAGCCACTTAACTTCAGTCAGATAGATGCCTTTGTTTCCCAAGACTAGTCAAGTCATAAGAGCCTAGTGGACACTGAGTGGGTGTGCCACCCGGGATGGTTGGGTTACTACTGCACAGTCAGGAAGTGACTTCCATGGGTGGGAAACATGTGGCTGTTCACTGTCCAATGTGAAGAACTGCCCCACCTCAAATGTAGCCATCCTGGGTGGCCCTCCTAAGAGAGACACAAATCTGGACATCATCTGTGAGGTATTATGAATGGCCAAAACAGGAGTTCCTGGGCCTGTGAGCTTGGACTGTTGATGTGACAGAAGAAGCTAGAGGGGATTCAGTCTCATCTGGACCTCCCTGCTGTCTCTGGTGGCCTCCAGGCCCCACCCATAGCTATTTCTATCAGAGCCAGCTGTCTCTTCCTCCATCTGTGGAGAGTCTAAGTGATTCCTAGCTCCATGCTTAGTGTTGGGGGTTTTCTTATGAAAGGCTGAAGAGACCTTAGACTCAAAGGTGAAGACCACAGTCATGGACTGTAGTTAAGATTGTCACCTGTAGGTCTCATCAAAGTGTGGAACACACAAGGAAGAAGGGGACAACAGTGAGCCAGCCATTCTCTGGGAAGCTTCATCCCACAAGCATACTAAATCTCATCAGGAGAGTAAAGCGTCTGTTTATGCCCCGTCTAAGACTCCATTGCAGATGACAGCCTATGCTCAGGCTGACTTCACCCGTCCCTGGGACAGCTGTCCCCAGCTGACCTGTGAGCCCTCAGTGTAACCTTTCGTGAGGCAGACACTAGTGCTCTCTGCCTTCCTGTATCCAGGATTTCCTCTTTTCACGCCTCCATCAGGAAAGCTTTAATTTTTATCTCAGCAAACTAATATGCAGTTTTACTGTTGTTCATGTTCTCGGGCCATTACCAACACAGCTGGACAGTTCTTTTAATTGTTTTTTTTTTTTTTAATTTAGGGTTTTTTAAATTTTTTATTTACTTATGTGTGCCTGTGTGGATTTATGTACCATGTGCATGTAGGAGGCCAGTAAATTCCAGATTCCCCGGAACTGGAGTTACAGATGGTTGTGAACCACCATTCGGGGTACCAGGAATGGAACCCAGGTCCACCACAGAAGCAATTAGTGGTCTTAAGGGCTGATTTGTCTCTTTGGTTCCTGAACTGTCCTTTTAATACTTGTCAGACTCTGACACTTCTCTGGTGAGAGCATGGCTTCTTCCATCGCTGTGTGGATTGGTTTGAAAGCACTAGTAATGAACTCAGTCACCAATATTGCCCCGGTGTCACGGAGAGGAGAGAAATCAAGGCACTGCCCCTTGGTGTCATTTAACCAAGAGTCAGTCAGACTGGAATTCTCTGGTTTGCTCTTTTTTGTCTTCTGTTATCCCTGTCTGCCTGTGTGTATGAATCTGAATCTGGCCCTGTCTGAATACTGTCCTGTGAATCTGTCCCTGCATCTCAGCCTCTATGTATCTCACAAAGGGCTTTGCTCTGTCTTTTATTGACCAGCACATACAGCATCACATGGGGAAGGAGTGAAGGATACTCTACAGAAATCTTTAAAAGAGTTTTCCAAGGGATTAAGTCACAGACTCCAACTGACTCCAACTTAGAGACAGTAGTACAAACATTATTTTTCACCAAGCAATATACAAATGTTGTAGACAACATTAATGATGGATACTCAGTTTATAAAATCATTTTCAACCTATATTTGCTGTTTTCAGCAAATAATTAGCATAACACACACTGTTCTCTGGGCCAGGGGCATGGTAGAATACATAATTTAAGATTATAGGGCTGGCGAGATGGCTCAGCGGGGAAGAACACCAACTGCCCTTCCAAAGGCCCTGAGTTCAAATCCCAGCAACTACATGGTGGCTCACAACCACCCATAATGAGATCTGATGCCCTCTTTTGGGGTGTCTGAAGACAGCGTCAGTGTACTTATTTATAATAAATAAATCTTTGGGCCAGAGTGAGCAGGGACTGAGCAAGCGGGGTCTACAGGGGTGAGTGGAGCCGACCAGAGCGAGCCGGGTTGACTGGAGCAAGCCAAGGCCCTAAAAGTCAATTCCCAACAGCTAGACAGAGGCTAACAACTATCTGTACAACTATAGTGTGTACTCATATACATAAAGTAAATAAATAAATCTTTTTAAAAAAACTATAGCTATGCATTAGCTTAGGTTTTAGAAGCTGGTTACGTGGGGAGTCCCAGGTAAGCCAGGTTGGTTGTTACATTGCTTTCTTAAAGGCAAATCAAGCGAACAGGCTGAGTACCCAGTAGGAGGTCAGTCTTGAGTCTTACATGACCTCAAGGTATATTATTAGCGTATGATATATATACATATATATATATATATATATATATATATATACACACATACATATGTACATTCTGGCTGTGAGGTCCAGCAAGAGTGCCAGTTTCTAGAATATAAAACATATCTTTATAAATGATGCATTGCCACCGCCCTGTAAAAGCCAAATATTCTAAAGGACCCATAAGTCCCTGAATGGCCTGGCGAGTGCCATGGTTTTCACAAATATTATGCACATAAGTAGATATTCCATTATTAAAGTGCAACTTATAAAAGTATTCTTCATGGGTTTACCAAGCTTAGATGCTGTCTGTCTCCTTCCTGGGTTGAAGATTAAGAATAGGTATCCATGGAGACCGGTTGCCATTTCCCCACGCCCTCATCCTGTATTTCTATTGTTGTGGGTTAAATAATATACTCGTTAGTATAATGCCATGGTAGGTTGAGGGTATTGGATGCTAGAATCAGGTTCCATGGGTTCATATTTGCCCTTTATTCCATAGTCAAAAGCAATTACATGAGCTCTTGGACCTCCCATAAGTACAGCAGGGAAATATTAATAGTCCACTTCCCGCGAGGTAGGTGGTTGTGAGGGCGAATGAGAGATGTCAGGTAAAGGTCTCAGGGCAATGGCCGAAGTGCACACAAGAAATGCCAGTGGAAGTGACTGTATTTCATACCATGCATCACTTTGGGAGCCAGCCACCACAAGTAGCTATTTTATTATTATTATTATTATTATTATTATTATTATTATTATTATTATTATTATTATTTAAACTGCTTGCCTGTTCCCATATCTATGATCGGTACTTCTTCAAAGTCTCCAAACCCCTTTATGGTCTCACTCTGTAATGTCATTAGACAAGTCAGACCACCATCCCCTTCTATTTAATCCCCACCACCCTCCCAGTCAGGTCTGGGGGGTCCCCGGGCTTTGACCCCCTCAGCTCTTGCTCCCTTCTTACAGCTCTGAAGGATGGATCCTTTTGCCTTTTTTTGAGGGAGTTGGGGGTGGGGTTGAGTCCCTGTTTCCTGGATTGTAATTGTCTTTCTTGGCTCTAAATTTGGTTTTGCTGGAACATGTCCTTCTGAACAAGGGTACCCTTTCCAGATATTTGCACGTCTGAAAAAGCCTCCTGTTCTACCCTCCCACTTGATTGATAGTTTGGTTGTATATAGAGGTCTAGGTTAAAAATAAGTTTCCAAAGAATGTCAGCGGTTTCTCTGTGTCCTTTGAAGTGGTTTCCAATTGGCATTGTTAATTGAAGAGGGCCCTGTGCAGAAAGTGAAGGTGGCACTTGGTCCTCTGTGGGGGAAAGGCTCCAATTTGTTGGCATTCGCTTGAAGAAACACCAGCAGAGCCACAGCGGAGGTGTGGAGGAAGTAGCTAGCCCAGGCAGGTTTGTCAAGGACATGCCTGTATTATCTACTAAGCCAGTAAGTCAATGTGGAAAAGCAAAATTAAAAATGAATTTCTGCCGTCATCTTAGGGCCTCTTCCTATTTTATTCTAGCATTGAGGGCTTTTCTGAGAATTTTAATCCCTTCCACGGTGTCAGGGTTATAACCTGCTTTTATTCTCTGAACCCTGTAGCCGTCATTATTCTTACTATCCTAGGCTTTCCCATATGTATTGGGCATGACTGGCTTCATTCAATCTGGAAATGACTATCCAGAAGTTCTGTAAGGTTTCTGGTCTCCACTCCACCAGCCAGCTGTCATCTCTCTTCTGGGCATGATGACAGAGCTTCCTTTTGTTCTGTCTACCTGTCTGTCTTTTGTCAGATTGTCTGGGACAGAATTCAAGTTAATCTACTCCTACTAAATATGCCTGAACTATATTTAATTTTAATTTGTTGAGGTTTCCCTCCTGCCCCTCACCCTTTCCCCCCACTTTGTGATTCTTCCTTTTAAATTTTGTTTTAATGTGTATTTACTTATTTTGAGACATAAATCAGACCTGCCTTGAGATTACAGAGGTCCTCCTGCCTCTGCCTCCTAAGTGCTAGGATTAGAAGTGTGTGCTACTCAAATCACATGTATTTTGTGTGTGTGTGTGTGTGTGTGCATGCATGCACATATGTGCAACCCACAGGGCAAATGTCAAAGGATCATGTGTGGGAGTCACTTCTCTCCACCATTCAAATTCCAGGGATGAAACTCAAGTTGTCAGTCTTGGAACAAGTGTATTTACCCACTGAGCCTTCTGATCAGCCCTCTTATTCCTTTTAATCTCAATCTCTCTCTCTCTCTCTCTCTCTCTCTCTCTCTCTCTCTCTCTCTCTCTCTGCTGGTCCTGAACTCACTATCTTCTTATAAAGCAGATAAATCACTCATTAGTTTGGAGTTTTAAAAAAAAAGTAAGATTTTGAGCTGGATTTAGGGACACACACCTGTGATATTTACCCTTGAAAAGCAGAAGCAGGAGGATTGCTACAAGTTCAAGGCCAGTTTGGGTTACATAGCAAGTTCCAGGATAGCCAGGGTGATCTAGCAAGACCTTGTCTCAAACAATAATAATGAGAAAGAGAGAGAGAGAGAGAGACAGAGAGACAGAGAGAAAGAGAGAAGGAAGAAGAGGAGGAAGAGAAGGAGGAGGAAGAAGAGAAGGAGAAGGAAGAAGAGGAGGAGAAAGAAAGAAAAGAAAACTCCAACAAAATAACAACAGCAAAATAAAAAAAAAAAAGATTTTTCTAACATTAGGCATCGAGAATTGTCAATTTATCCATTGGTTTGTCAAGTTCTCTAGGACCTGAGATACACCTGGTGTTGGGGTAGGCAGAATGTGATCCAGACTTGGCAGGGGTAACCTCTCAGGTCAGCAGCCTGTGAGAGCCAGGAACAGTCAGCATTGAGCTGCTGGTGCCTTCCATTAAGCTTTCCACCCCCTTCTTGGTATGATTCACCAAGCAACTCTGACCCTGTTTATATAGAACACCACAGGGGCTCACACACTGTCCAGGGGCTCACACACACCATCCGGGGGGCTCACACACACCATCTGGGGACTCATACACACCATCCGAGGGCTCACATACACCGTCCGGGGGCTCACACACACCATCCGGGGGGCTCATGTCCATCCATTCCACTTTTCACCCCTTCCCATGTTGCATTGCCACCCTTGTCCTTGGTTTCTTTTATTCTTACTTCCTACCATCTTCTCTGACATCCCTCATCTGGGAAGATACAGAGGTATCCAGGCTGACAGTCCTGGAAGTGGGATTCCCCAAGCAGACTGAGTAGGGAACATGGCTATCCCAAATATCCTAAGATGCTTCTCGCTGGATCTGGCACATTTGCTCTCTCTCATTCCGAGCAGCCTGGTCTGTGGGTCATCCTGGTTGTGGTGGGAATTGTCTGTGTCTCTGAAGGCTGTCATAAGAGCCACCACTGTTGAGCAGTTAACGGTGAGGCAGCTCAACTGGGGAACTTCATTCTCAATTGTTTTGAAACAGATTGAAATAGCCACATAGACAGCAGCCACTGTGCTGGCTAAGGCCCCATAGCTCTGGAGCAGTGATTTATCCCTTATGGAGCTATATTATAATAAGCATAGCCCCATAATTTGAAATCCCAATTGAGTTTTCTTGAGCTATGTATCACTCACGGTCTGGCACCGAAGTGGAAGGGAATAGTGTGCAGGTGGGAGGGGTAGCTTGTGGTCGCACTTTACCTGAAGCACGCTTGTGGAAAGAACACAGTCTTCATCGCATCCCTTTGTCTGTGGAAGAGGAATGGTACTGCAGCCGGGTAGTTATGGTAACGTGGTGGAGTGTAGCACTTAGCAGGTACTATTACTGAAAGGGTGGGACATTTCCTGCTTGCATGTGGCTCGGGAAGATTAAACAAGTGACCTTGGTGCTTTGAGTCCAGTTGGGATGTGGCCAAGGATCCAGGCCAGGGCTGAAACTCTTCCTCCTAAGTAAAAGGATAGAACGGGATGAGGACAGAGAGGAAGGATGGGAGAGAAGTCACAAGGAAGATAACCTTCAGCCAGGAAGAGAGAGGCAGTTGGCATAAAGGATTGGTTAAGTGAACTTACTGTGAACATGCTAATAGTTGTGGCTTCATTTGCTTGTGACAGTATCGCTGGAGGCCAGGTTGACCTCCAACTGAAGAGCCGCCTGCTTCAGGATGCTGGGATCACAGGCATGTAGCGCTGCATCTGTCTTCACGGCTGTGGTTTAACTGCGTACACAGCTTAGTGTCCACACGCCTACTGGCTCAGAGCATGAGAGCTGGGAACTGCTATGATTTGGATATGGAATTAGCACACACACACACACACACACACACACACACACAGCATATGGGCTGATATATCGAAGGACTCGTCCTTAGTTGTTAGGGTCGTATTTGAGGAGGATCTTCTTAGAAGCTTTAGGAGGTGGGGCCTAGCTAAAGGAAGTAGAGCAGAGAGGGTTGTACCTTTGGAGGCTGCACTTTGTCCGAGGGCCCTCTGTCTCTTACTCTCTGCCCGTCTATCGTGAAGTAGGAAGCTTTGCGCACAAGCTTGTCCCACCACCACATGCTTGTCCTCAGAATCATGGCCCAGCTCCCCAGATGTCTTCCTCATTCCCTGAAGTCGTTATAGCAGGTATTTCGTCTTAGTCAAAGCTCACCAATGCTGTCCTTTGCACAAAGGACCCCTGCATTCAGTATCAATCCTGTACTAGTATCCCTTTTGTTTCTTGGTCCTCAGGTTAAGTCCGCAGGAGGATATACTCAGGTTCCCCATAGGACCCCATCCTCAAGTAGCCTAGGTGAGCGCCTGTCTTGAGTAACTTCCTGAAGACCTGGACCTTACAAGCCGGGCCTGTTCACCACTGTTTATCTTTGGGCTTGTCTGACCTCCTAGAAGCTACCAAGTTACCTCCCTATTTTTAACAACCCATGCCTCCAGCCAGCAAGTGTGGTTACCACATGGGTTGAGACGAGGTGATGGCCTTCTAACTCCTCGTTTTGGTTTCTGATGTCTTCATTCATACTTTGGGGGATCCTCAGCCTAGATGCTATTGGCTTTGGGGACCAGCTCATTCCCTCTTGTGGGGGCTTCTGTATATACCGTGGGAGGCTCAGCAACATCCCTAGTGTCTCATCAGCAGATGCCAGTGACTCCACCTCCTTGGCGGTGATGGGGACCACATTTCCAGACATTGTCAGGTGGCTCCTGAGGGAGAACAACACTGATTTAGGCGTTACCTCCCCTCTGTCAAGTGTGTGCCTCGAGCCCAGATGCTATGGAAGCCTGGATGCTCTACTCTGACTCTGTCAGGGTGAGTGGCTCTTCTCTGGGGCGGGCAGAAACTAGCCCATTGTTTGGCATTCCCTCCATCAGACCTTCTGGAAAGTTGTAGAGAAGGGACTGTTACCCCAGAGTCAGGGAGTCGGGTGGGATGGGAGGGGGGTTGGACAGTTCTAGAAGTTGGTTTTGGATTCTGGAAGTGGAGGCCTCAGCTGCACACTCGATGGCACTTGACTGTGTTCCAGAAGTATGGTGGCATTGCCTGTGGGGGCTGACAGAGCAATGCACTACAGACTGAGGAGGAGTAGCTTGGATGTTGGCTATTCACAGTCCTGGATGCTCCAGGTTCAAGGTCAAGGCGTGTTCAAGTACAACCTTGGTCTGCTATGTCAGCTGCCCACTTGAAATCCAGGTATGGTGGCAGAGGGAAAATGGAACACATCCTACCTCAGCGTGACACATGAGGGTGGAGCTGGGGAACGACTAATACTCAACCCAGATTGGCAGGGCACAGATACCGGACAACAAATGATCAATGACATCCACCTTTCCACAGGATTAAAATTGTCCCCATGCCTCCTACAAAGCTGAGCTTCTTAAAATAGATGCTGGGTCACTGTCTTGCCCAGAATCCCCTCCTCATCACCCCTGAGTCCCTGCGCCTCCCATCTTGGCTCTTTCCTCACGGCTCCATTTTCCCAGAATGTACTGTGCAGCCTCCACCCCACTTTCTGTTAGCCAAGACAGACTGTGCACGCAGCACTGTCTGGCTGAGGACCCTCCCTTGCTCTACCCAGGGCCGTCCATTCCCTTAGCCAGTGGGATGCCAGTCACCCTGGGCTGCTGAATGGGACAGGGAGGCCTTGCTAATGCTCTACCACAGTGGTTCTCGACCTTTCTAATGCTGCAACCTTTTAAATACAGTGCCTCGTGTTGTGGTGACCCTCCCTACCCACACAACCATAAAATTATTTTTGTTGCTATTTCATAACTGTACTGTTGCTACCGTTATGAATTGTAATGTAAGTGTTTGTGTTCTGATGGCCTTTGGTGACCCCCCCCCCGGGGTTGGGACCCACGGGTTGAGAACTGCTACGCAGCACATTTGCCTCTGTCACTTGTACCCCTCAGTCCTGTTTTCCTGTGTGAATTGAGAGGGAAGCGCTCACCAGCTCTCCCTCTCAGTGACTGAAAACCCGGCTTTAGTGTGAAACTGATTCCCACCCACCCCCCTTTTTTTCCCCCTACTTGGGTTTTGTTTCAGCTTTAGTTTCTATTTCTTGGCTAAATATCTTCTCCAAGGCCTCCATAGAGCAGGAGGACTAATAATCAATGCTACTGGGTACTGGGGGGAAAAGCATTGAGGGTCACATCCCAGCGGCTAGCCCTCCTATAGCAGTTCCTAAAACATGTTCCTTGGGGGTGAGGTATGGTAACAGGCCACAAGCCTCAGGGTGGTCACTCTGTATCTCACAGCAGTTCTTATTCTGCCCTTTAAGGTTCGGAGTGATTTTAGATGAGGCCCATCTTCTTCCCCTCCCTCCCCCCACCCCAGGAAGGCTCACTAAACCTCATTTTCAATAGCCAGTGCTTTCTCTTTAAGCCCCCACAGGGTCCCAAAGTGATGGATTTTTCTGAGTGTGTGAACGGAGCCCAGCTCTGCTGGCAGCTGTGTCTATATCATGGATCTCTGACTACCTGGACGCCCCAGGGTCTGCCTTTGTAGGCGAAAGGCAGGAGCCGCTAAGAGGGCTCATGGTTGACATGCATCCACAGCCCAGGTCTATCTTACTCAAAGAATACACTGTCCCCTCCCTCCTTTACATGCCAGCTTTCCTCCTTTGAGGTCTCTGATCCATGGCACTTCTTTGGGAAGCCTCGTGACCTGCCCAGTTCCCACCCAGCCTGAAATTTGTCCCTTTCCCAGATTGTTCTCCTTGGTCAGTGAGCTGTTGTCACCTCTTGTCCCTTCCCCCACCCTCACCCTGAGCCCTCTAGGCTGCCCAGCCCTATGATTGGTGGACCTCCTGCTGCCAAGGTACCACCTGTGGGAGAAAAGCAGTCAAAGGCTTAGAGTGACTTCCTATTGGTTTTATGGACACTAGCTTATATTGGGAACATCTGTGAATATAGAGTTCATTTCCCAGGCAAATTACCAGTCTAGGTCAAAGTCCATGCATGGGTGGATGGAGTGGCTTTTATGGCTAGCCCATTCTTCATTGTCACAGCTCCTCAGCTCTCAGCCCACTTAGAAACTGCAGCCTCTATGCCCTTTAGCTTCCTCAGAGTTCACTAGCAAGGGGCCAGCAACCCCGGAGACCACAGTTGTCCCTGGGGCCAAGGCCTTTGGGCTCTTCCTGCTGTAAGACTTTTCCTCCCAGCTCCTCAGCCCAGCAGTGTCCCCTAAGAGGCTCCCTGAGTCATGCTGAGTCTTGCATGGAGAATGCAACATTGACCATCAACTTCGGGTTCCACGGTTCCCATGCCCCAGCTTTGCCATCTCTGATGAAGCCGCAGGGTCCCTGAGCCCCAGTGCTCCCTCATGAGGGATGGAGGCTGTCATAAAACCATGGCGCATGTGAGCTGGTGTGAATGTCATAACGTGTGGTGAGCCTGCTGTCCATGCACACATGCCCATCAGGGGAGCTCTCCTTATACACCCTCAGAAACTGCCCAGGACATCATGCCAGCCACAGACATGTGTGTGTGTGATGGTCACCTGCCTGTCATCTGTGCTTAAAGAAGTAGAGGCCTGACACTTGTCCCCAGGTTAAAACTCTTCTCAAGACTGGAAATTCCAGGTTCCTCTTTCCCCTTGAGAGTCCAGGTTCCTGCATCCAGGTTCTCCCTCAGGCTCCTGGCTAAAGGCTCTACTCTAGGAGCCAGGCCCTGCTTGTTCCCTTCAAGACTCTGAGCTTTGGGTTTCAGATTCTACCTCAGACTTGGCTCCAGGCTTCAGGCTGTCTGACTGGGTTAGGGAAAGGAATCTTTGAGGTGGGATGTCAGCCACTTGCTAGCCTCCCAGAATTCACACGGGTCCAAAAGGGAACACATTTGAGCTAATACAGACCAGCCCTAAAGGGCCCCAGAGGTTTCACGTTCCCCTGTGTGTGTTGCTGGGTATGGGCAGCATGCTCACTGGCTCCAGAGGTTTCATTGTTTTCATAGCTCTGACTGCGCTAGAACTCATTATGTAGACCAGGCTGGCCTTGAACTCGAAGAGATTTGCCTACCACTGCCTCACTGAGTGCAGGGAGTACAGGCTTGCACCACCACTCCCAGCTTGCATTTACTCTTTACAAAGCACTCTCTAGGCTTCTTTGGCAGTGACCTTGCTTTTTCCTGTAGCTGAAAAGCCAGTCCAGGCCTGGAATGTCCCTCAGGAAGGCAGGGGCTGGCTGGAAATGTGGCAGGAAAGACCAAAGCCATTTACATGTGTGCATGCCTATGTATGGCCTTCTCTGGCCTTGGAGGCCCTGGTGCATTCAGGTTCAGGTGGAGATGGGGAAGAAATGCACTGGTTGCCGTCTCCATGACGACCACGGATGCCCAGGAACATCAGGGTCATACCAGCTTGTCAGGGAGGAGCCTCAGTTAGGCTGGAAGGGCCGTCCTCAGCCCACTCAGGCCTCCACGGAATCTCTCCGAGCTTCAGTGTTGCCTGGTGGGGCTCCTTCTCCTGTGTGACTGCTCAGCCTATATCACATGAGGAGGAGCACAGCATGAGTCTTGTGTTACACATGAGAGCCACAGGGTCCTGCCCCTGGCCAACCAGAACGTAGCACACATTCTCTCTCTTCTCTCTCTCTCTTTCTCTTTCTCTCTCTCTCTCTCACTCTCTCTCTCTCTCTTTCTCTCTCCCTCTCTTTCTCTTTCTCCTTCCCTTCCTCCTTCCCTCCTTGCCTCTCGCCCTCCTCTCATGTACTATACAGATGTAAATTGTATATCAAAACCACACGGTCCACTTGGGATGGGCTGCAAGTCTGTCTCCTAGATGGCTCCATCCCTTAGATGTGGCTGTCACAGGAGCATCTCTGAAGCAGTACCTGGAAAGTTGTTTAGCCCAATTCTGAGAAAGCAAAACATGTTGCAAGAGAGCCTAGAGACATGGCTTGCACTTCTGACCCAGTAGTTCTCAAAATGTGGCCCCCAGGCACAGGGTCTCCCTCACCTGGAAGCAGCTGGATCTAGAGCCCTGGGTGGGGTGGGGCCTGTGCAGTATACCTACTGGGTGTGAGGAGCCCTTACTATCAGGACTGTCTGCTTGGGGTGGATGGGGGACTCAGTCATCCTGTATCCCCATCATCCTGTATCCCCATCATCCTGTATCCCCATCATCCTGTATCTCTTTGAATTGATGCAGCCTCTTTTTTGCTCAGCAATGCATTCGGTTGTAATTGTTGCTGTGACCATAGACCCAAGGCTGCCAAAAGCTGCCTGCTGAGGAACGGCCCCATCACAGCACCTTTCTGAGGCAGAGCTTGGTGGTGGCCCTCACCCTGGGGGGATGGCTCTTAGCACCCAGCAGATGCTGAGTCCCTGAATGAGCATTGAGGGAATGAATTCCTGAATGAATAAGTGGACTTAGCCTTACTTCAGAGTAACATCTGAAGGCTCTACTTCTTTAGAACCAGCATGTAGCTGAAGAGGCACCAGGTGCCTAGGAGCAGCAGGAATCCAGCTGGTACAGGATCATTTCTATGGGCCTGAGCTTTTAGCATTTTAGCTAAAAGCATTTTAGCAGGTGGTTTGCGGCCTCATCTTCCTCCATGTGATAGGATGGAGAGGGGATAGTTATAGCAAGACATTAAATCCTTTTTTGTCCACTCCTACAATTCCTGATACCCCATTTCCATGACTTCTTCCCTGACAGTGCCCCACTGGCTTTCTTGTAATGTTGCACATGGGGGAAAAAAAATCTTTCCAACAATCCAGGGGAGGGGCCTGTGACCTCACTAGGGGCTGCGTGGGTGATCAGGTTGCTTAGCACACTGCCAGTGTGCTGAGATCCCACACCCTAAAAAGGCATTCATTGTGTCCAGGAAGGCTCCTGCCTCGGATGGTGGCACTCACCCAGGGGCTGAAGTCATTTGGACCCTGTATGGAACACTCTCCTGTGTAGCTGCCCGGCTGGGGCGAAGCACTTGAATTGCAGGAATTTCAATGTATTAATAGACCCTGCCAGGTGCAATAAATAGCTGCCTTTGCCCGACCTTCACCTCTCACGGCGCTGAGCTTCTGAGAGGCCCTGCGCACCCCTGGAGTAACAGAACACATATGAGGGAGGTGTCCCCCAGAATGGGGCAGGCAGTGGTGGCTGGGCCCCTCAGATGAAAACAAGAAATGAACAAAATGTTGAAGAGGTGTCTCAGGAAAGCAGAAAGTCGACTAGGCTAGTCTTCCTCCAACCCCCCACCCCACACCTTCCCCATCCCCCACCCCCAGTGCTGGGGATGGAATCCTGGGCCTTGGTACAAGAGGCAAGGATTCAGTCCTCAAGCCCCAGCCTCAGACTGATCTTTAAGGCAAAACATAACCTGTTTTAGGCAAGATGGTTTTTTTTTTCTTTCTGTTTTTTTTTTCTAAAGCTAAAAATTATTCTAGTTCATTTTTTTTTTAATCAGTGATAAAATACGGAGTAAGCAAAGGAAAGGTTTATTGTTGGCTCACCGTCTCCAAGGTCTCAGTCCATAGTCAGCTGGCTCTGTGGAGTCTCAGCCTGTGAACAAGACAGCCAGCCGAACAGGAAGGTATAGAGGGTTTCTGCCCCAGTGATTATAGCCAAGAAGCAGGGGCTGGGAGAGGAAGGGGCCGGGGATAAGATGGACCCTTTGGGGGCACCCATTCCTGTAACCTACTTCTTCCAATCAGTAAAGTGCCACACTCCCCGACTGTAACGTTATTGCCCAGTTCCCCAACTCTGTTCAATTCCTAAATGGAAGCTAACCTGACCCAGGGCTGAAAAGAGGCTCATATCTTAGTGGTGTGTTCAGTGGGTTTAGAAAGCCAGCCGTCCTGGAGGCTTCGCCAATGGCCAGTCCCCCCCACCCCCCAAAGTATTTACCAGTGAGTGAATCGTTAACTGTTTTTAGTCACTTTTTTCGGTGTTGGAAGTCAAACTTAAGAACTTACACATGGTAGGCGAGAGCATTACACTGAGCTACGTTCCCAGCCCTCTTCATCTACTCATTTTGAGACAAGCCCCCTGCTGCTGTGTAGCCCAGACTGCCCTCCTCTTGCCCTCAGCCTCCCCTCTGCCTCCCAGGGGCTGAGACTACGGACACACACCACTCTGCTCATCTGCATGTAATTCTGTGCTGTCGCTTTTTTTTTTTTTTTTTTTTTTCTTTAGTGTCGGTGGCAAAAGTAGGTTATCTAGTGTCACCACTACAGAGGGAGGTGTGGGAAGCCTTGGGAAGGCTGCTTCAGGGCCTGGCTCTCAGCCCTGACCATTTAGCCTAATTCCTCCCTGCTGGGCTGTGAATGGGCCTCTGGGTCTCGCCAACTCCCTGGAGCCTCCTGCTCCCCGCTGTGGTCCCCGGATTCCCCGCCTCCTTCCTGCCTGCGCGCTGTTCCCTGCTCCCCACCCCGAGACCCAGCCAGCAGCAGGGAAGAGAAAGAGAGCTCCCAGCCGCTCGGTGCTCTGCTTCGGCCTCCGCTACTGCAGCTCTGCCTCCCACTGCGCAGAAGCAAGAATGTTAACCCTGGCGGGTCATTCTGCTGACCTCATCTTCTTCTTCGAGGGGTGGGACTGGGCCACTGTTTGAATGAAGGTCATATGTAATGAGTGGAAACAATGACGGCTGCCTTGACCCTCCTCCCTTGTCACTTCATAATCCACTCGTTTACTCACTCAGCCTGAGATAGAACTTCAGGTTTCCAAAGCACAAGTGTCCCGCTGAAGTGACCTTGCTTTTCCCATGGCAGCGCTGGGGAATGGAACTCGGGGCTTCACACGCCAAGCAAGGGCTCGCCTCAGATCCTCTCCCCTGCATCCAAGCATGTCTCTGGAGGGTGCGCTGTAAAAGAGCCCCGAAGGCAGAGAGTGAACACCTTTGTGAGGCACAGCTCATTCGCCCCCCCACCCCCCGGAATCTGAACAACTGCCATTCAGTGAACACTTTATTTTTCGTTTTTGAAAATTTTGTTTCTTGCTTCCTGTTGTTAAAATGAAGAAAGACATCACGGTATACTGGTGGCAGCAGCTCATCCTTGTAATCTTAGCAGGATTTCTGCTAAACTGGGGCTTTCTGGTAAGCCTGTTAAGTGTGAGTTACAGAGAGAGACCCTGACTCCAAAACAAAACAAACAAGCAAGCAAAACCAGAGACAGTGAAATGGCTCAGTGGGTTTTTAAAAGAGGCATCTATTTAACCTATCTGAGTCTGATCCCCAGGACCCACATGATGGAAGCAGAGAATAGAGTCTACATGTTTGCCTCCAACCCCTACATATGCCCCCGTAAAAGCAAACAGACAGACAGACAGACAGATAAATAAATGTAATATTTTACAGTGACTGGCAAGATGGCTCCGTCGGTAAAGGCACTTGCTGCCAACCCTGACTATTTGAATTCACTTCCTAGAACCCACATGGCAGAAGAAAAGGTTATCCCCCAAGTTATCCTGACTCCCACAGGCAATGCATTTGTTGCATGTCATGGTATATGCACTCATCCATATGCATGCATCCATGCGCACTCACCGGCACATGCATGTACATGCACACATACAGTAAATGTTGAAAAAAGCTAAAAACAAAAACAGTGAACCAGGCAGCAGGGGTGCACACCTTTAACCCCAGCACTCCAGAGGCAGAGGCAGGCGGATTTCTGAGTTCAAGGCCAGCCTGGCCTACAGAGTGAGTTCCAGGACAGCCAAGGCAACCCTGTTTTTTGAGGAACCCTGTCTCAAAACAACAAACAAACCAAAAACAGTGACTAAAGACTTTAAGGGAGAGTCTTGTAGAAAGGAGGAAATGGAGTTTTTCCGTAAATCACAGTGAGCAGTGGATGAGACGGAGAGCCAAGCCAATGTAGAGCAGGCACACTTGGATGGCAGAGACTGTGCCTCTCCCCTTCTAAGGTGCCCTTAGCGGCCTAGCAGGGTCCAGGAGTGCTCAGAATGGAGCCGTTAGTACCAGCCCTGGGCCTCCATCCCTGGAGACCCTTTTCTTTATCTCAGCTCCTCAGAAGATAGGACAACAGAGCAGAGGGCAAGGCAGTTGTAGCTGCTGAGTGGAGATGTGTGTTTATCTACTGTGGGATGGGGAAAGGATTTGTGTTTATCTATTAAGTAGGGGATATGTACTTATCTATTAAGTTGGGGATATGTGTTTATCTACTATGGGGGGAATAAGTTTACTAAGTAGGGGATATGCACTTATCTACTGAGTGGAGGGCGCAAATATGTGCTTATCTACTGTGGGGGCGGATATGTGTTTATCTACTAAATGGGGGATATGCAGTTATCTACTATGGGAGGGATATGTGCTTATCTACTGAGTTGGTAATATGTGCTTATCCACCCCGGTGGGGAGTATGTGCTTATCTACTGAGTGTGCAGGCCAATGTGAGTGTCTACTGAGGAGGCTGGGGTGGTTTATGCTTATTTACTGAGTGGAGAACACGTGGCTTGTGCTCCTGGCCCGGGACCCACCCATTATATCTATACAATGAAGCCAGCAATAGTGTGATGGTGGGAAGTTTTGTGCCCCCTCCCCCCAAAATTCCTGTAACGTCCCTCAATGCCCTGCAGCCTCATTTAGAAGTGTGGCAAAGGGAGGCATGGAAGAGTTAGTCAAGGGTGGGTGCAGCTGCCAGGGCACAGGCATCTTTCTTCTAGATTTTGTTGTAGCTTTCTAAAATAAAAGTGAATTTTCTCCTAGGTGTTTGACAGTGGCAAACTGCAAAGGATGCTCGTGGGTTTTGGATTTTGTTTTATTCTTAAACCTTTGGGTCTTCTCGCCCTGCCATGGTACAGAGCATCCCCAAAGGCTGACATCACCCTAGCCCCAGCAGCCTCAACTGTACCCTCAGAATGAGCCGTCCTTTTCTGTATTTACCTGTTTGTTTTTTACTCCTCCTTTCTCCTATTCAACAAAGACATTTTTGACTAGACTCACACCAACATAACAGAGCCATAGAAACACAATAGGAGTCTTAGCCAGCGCCTGTGCCAAACATAATCTCTGTATTTGGGAGGTTGATGTGGGCAGTCTAAGGCCAGCCATGCTACATAAGCTAGTTTGAGTACAGCGTGGACTACAGAGAAAGAGCAGCTTCAAAAAACAAGAAAAGGAGGATTTTTGATTTTCAAAGACCCATCTGTCCACTGTGAAGAGGACACTTGCCCAGGCTGAGTATATGAAAATGGGAGGGGAGTGGTCAGTACTGAAGCAGGAGGCCAGGCTGTTGAGGTGGCCCTGGGGCGCTGAGCAGGAGGCTTGGCAAGTTCCATCCCCATCTGAATGCACCAGTACAACCCTTGTGTTTTGCTGGGGACTGAGTGGAGGCTGTAGAGAAAGAAATGTCAAATGAGCCAGGGTCCAGCCCTCGAGTGAGGTGTGAATATTGAAGTGTTTTCCCTGAAGGAGGGTTAGCTTGTTGGAGCTCAGCACCTCTGAGCATTTGCTTGAAGCAAGTTTGGGGCAGAAAGAGATTTTCCTCAAAAACTTGAATGCAGGATTACTTTACAATCTCTCAATATCATTTTTGGAAACAGTATTTCAAGGAAATAGTTATTCAGCAGCATTCACTTAAGGAGTTACCTGGGGAAAAACTTAAGACAAAATCCCATGTGTAAATGTTACCTGAAGTCATAAAACTACCTGGAGTAAGTTTAAGGGAAGAAAAGATCTATATCTTAAAAACTATAAAACATCGAGGAAATGATTCCAGAAAGGCACTAATGGCTGGAAAAGTTTTCAGTGTTTGTGGATTAAAATAATTCATATTGGGGCTGGAGAGTTCTGCTGTACTAGCCAAGGATGCAAGACAGGTTCCCAGCATTCCTGTAGTGGTACTCAAAGATGTTTCTCCAGTTTCAGGGGATCCAGCACCCTCTTCTGGCCTTTGTGGGCACTGCATGCACCGTGTGTGTGTGTGTGTGTGTGTGTGTGTGTGTGTGTGTGTGTGTGTGTGTGTGTGTGCAGGCAAAAATACTCACAGACATAAATAAATCTAAACCTTTCTTAAGAATCAATATTATTAAAATATCAATACTACCCAAGGCAATCTATAGAGTCAATGCAATATCCATCGAAAGTCTAGTGGCATTTTCCACAAAAATAGAAAAAGAACCCTAAATTGTATACTAAACCACAAGAAAACTGGGCTAGCCAAAGCAGTCTTGAGCTAAGGGACAAAGCTAGAGGTTCTCACCATCTGATTCTATAACCTACAGAAAAGTAACCACAGTGGCCAAAATACTGGCATAAAACCAGACACGTGGACCAGGAAGCCATAACAGACACGCAAAAAGAAGCTCCTGCATTTGTGGGTCTACTGACATTTGATGTAGATGCCAAGGCACACTACAGGGAGGAGGGCGGGGAGGAGAGAGGGCGGGAAGGAGTACACTGGAGGGGGGGGTGGAGGGGGGGGAGATCGTCTCTTTAATACATGGTGTTGGTGAACCTGTATGTCCATACAAAATAGGCTGGGTGTTGGTGGCTCACACCTTTAATCCCAGCACTCAGGAGGCAGTGGCAGATCTCTGTCAGTTCAAGGCCACCCTGGTCTACAGAAGGAGTTCTAGGACAACTAGGGCTGGCTACACAGAGAAACCCTGACTCAAAATTACAAAAAAATAATAAAAATTAAAAAAATAAACTAACAAAAAGACAAAAGCAGAGAACTCAACCGTGGTCAGCAGGGCCTGGGAGGGAGGGTGTTCGGGGTGCTGTTGGTCTCAGGATAACGTTTAGGGGAGATAGGAAGGCTGAGATTCTGAAGAAGTATTAGCTGTTGAGGGGACCAAGCATGGGGCCTTTCCCATGAGATGAGATGCCGTGCAGCTGAGGAAAGAAAGCCGTGCTCAGGATGCTTCTGCACCCCAAACTTGGAAGCTACAAAGACAACCTGTGTAACCTTTAAGCAGAGCCCAAAGGACTTCTGAGAGAGAGTTGGCTCTAGAGAGTGCCCAGAGCAGCCCATAAAACTGCAGCATTTGGGGGGCTGAAGATGTCCAGAATTAGATCCTCTGGAACTGGATGGCACCGCTATGAATTCACTGAAAGCCCTTCAATTGTATCCTTGAAGTGACGGGGCTGTTAACGGGCAGTTACACCTCTGTGTGCAGAGGACAGGGCCAGGCAGCACGCCCACTCCCCTGCTGGGGCCTCTGCAGAAGACGTGGTTGTCTAGAAATAGCTCTGAGTTAGTCTTGGAGTTTAGAGCCATTTGTCACCTCAGCCTTGTGCATTTGGAGGTTGTCACTCAGCTGGGCTTGCCATCAGGACAGGTTGGGTAGTGCACCACTCGTGGATTTACCTAAAGTTCTTGGATTACATGCTTGAAGATGGGTGTGAGAGTTGGCCAATTGTTCTTCTGAAAGCTGTTCATGCTCACATATTCTACCTCCTTTTCTTCTGCGTCTGCACCCTCCCCAAGGACAGTGCTATTTGGTTTGCCATGAAAAGGGAGTAGTGGGGTGTTGTTCCATGCCCTGTTCCATACCCCATCGATACAGTTTTACAACATGGAAGCCTTTTAGGATAGATCTGGCGACTGCCACAGCGATGGCTCCCTACATTCCCTGTTCTACTCATGGTTTCCCAGTAGTGACATGGGGTCATTGACAGCACCCCAGCAGGTGCCACATGTGCTGACTCTTGGATCAGCAGCCCTAAAGGACACCTAGAGGGAAGCCTGTCTCCCTGGCCTGGGCTCTCATTTTCAAAGCCAAGTCTCAAGGACCAGGAACAGGCAGTGTGTTGACTCCCCCACAGAGGCCTCTGCAGAGAAGCAATTGCAAGAAATGTCTCTCTAGAAACAGCTCTGAGTCGGCCTTAGTGTTTAGAGCCATTTGTAACTGCAGCCTCATTCCTTTGGGTTTTGTCACCCAGCCTGGCTTGTCACGGGGGTGTGTTGGGTGGTGGCAGTTATTAGGGGCTGCTCTCCAAGGGTGTGGCCGAGGCTATCCTGGGTAAAGGGAGCAGAGGAACATGCTGGGTGCTGGGTAGAGGGCAGCTGTTACCCACTGCCTGACTCCATCAAAAGCCCATTAAAAAGCATTCTATGAGGATCTGAGACATGGCTCATCAGTTAAGAGCACATACTGCTCTAACAGAGGACCCAAGTTCAGTTCCTGGCACGTGTGTGAGGCCTCACATCTGCCTGTAGCTTTGCTTTTGCAGGTACCTACACACACACACACACACACACACACACACACACACACACATTTTGAAAAGAAAGAAATTAAAAGCATTCTAGGCAGGGAGTGTGGCTCAGGTGGTAGAGAGCCTGCCTGTCACGAACAAGATCCCGGGTTCAATTTAGCATAGGAGAGAGAAAAGAGTATCACAGGCCACCTGCTCATATCAGAAAGGGACTTCTGCTAAATACTTGTCAGATATAGGTAAAAGATTCATTGTAAGTCAGAACTGCAAGGAGTCTTAAAGCATGTTATCTCCATCCCATTTTCTGTTTGAAAACTGTTGAAAGCTGGGATTCAATTCAGGAGGCCTATGACCTGCCTGAGAGTTTACCCTGATTCCTGTGGACCCCAAGAACTGCATATCTCTGCACAGAATGGATGCACCATGCTTCCAGGCTCTGCCTTTGATCCTCCATTCTGGACAGACAGTGCTGACACTCTTTAACTTCAAGGCCAGTCTGTTCACAGAGGAAATGACTCACACACTCATGACCAAACAACTCAGCCATCCAGGAACTTAGTGAAGGAAAGGCTGGCACAGTGGAAGTCAAATCTTAACCCGGGGAACAACTTGAGACAAAACATCAGCCGTAAATACCCGAGCAACGTGTTTCCACGGTTTCCGGTTTTTTAGATATTTAGACGGGTTTTCATTTATGAGTAACTTTTCTTAAATGTGAAGGGTGTTCGGCATGTCAACGTATTGGCCGTTATTTTATAGTATGAGTCACTATTTTGGGACGTGACCCTTGATGCCTTTGAGACCCGCCCTCCCCAGAGTCACTCAGCTAGCGGCTCAGAGTTTGGGTCTCCTCATTTAACCTCCAGCATCCAGGCAAGGTGTGGTCAGCTAGGTCACCAGGGGATGTGTTTTGTTCTTAGACCTATTCAAGGTCCAGGTCCCCATAGACAGAAGTATTCTTTTCATTGTCTGTGATTGATTGCTTTATTGATTGAGCTCCACTAGGGTTCCCAAATTGCACACAGTAGACAAGAATTCTACCACTGAATTGCCAGTCAGCTGTACTACAGAGAGATAAGAGTCAATCATGCCAGGGAAGCGTGGCAGTAAGCAGCAGGCGTGGTCGCCTCAGCAGGAAGCTGAGAGATCACCTTCTGTCTGTCTGTCTGTTTGTTTGTTTTGTTTTCATTTTTTGAGACAGTTTCTCTGTGTAGCACTGGCTGTCTTGGAACTCACTTTGTAGACTGCAGGCTGGCCTTGAACTCAGAGATCTGCCTGCCTCTGCCTCCCAAGTACTAAGGATCAAAGGTGTGTGCCACCGCCTAATGAGCTCACGTTTTTTTCAAATTGTAAGTACAAAGCAGAGAAATGAACACCATGAGACAGCAAACCCTCAGATCCTGCCCCAAGCGATATATTCCCTAGAACCTACCCCTCAGGGATGCGCTCAGGTCCTGCCCCAAGCGATGTACTCCCTAGAATCTACCCCTCAGGAATGCGCTCAGATCCTGACCCCACAGTGATATATCTTCCACAGCGAGACTGCACCTTCTAACTCCCCACCCCACCAAACAGCAACACCAACTGGAACCAAGTTTCAAGCATCTGAGCCTATGGGGTTTGGTGCCCACATCAGAATACAAAACGCATTTAGTTCTGCTTCAAAAGTCCCCTTTGTTAGCTTATAGGCAATTTCACTAGACTCCCCCTAGGGACCTAGCAGGTTATGTCATCACCTGCCTCCTCCACTAGGTGGGCTAGGTGTGGGCTATGCATAAAAGGACTGCCCTCACTACTCCATCTCTCTCTCTCTCCCTTTCCCTTTTCCTCTCTCTCGCCCTCTCTCTTTCTTTCTTGCCAGCCTCTCTCCCCCTTTCTGTCTTTCCCTGCCCCCTTCTCTGCCCTCATGGTTCCTTCTGCCTGTCTACATGTCCATCTACTTCTACCCCTTCTCAGGTCCTTAGTCCTCTCCTCTTCCCTCAGTAACCCCCCTTTGTACTAGATCTCTTGTATGGCATAATTACTCAGGCACACCTTGGCATGGGCCCACCAGGTAGCCTCTTGCTTCTTTACATTTCATAATATTGGTGCCTAGCACCCATAGTCTTCACAAACTCAGTGCTGTTTAAAAGTCCAAACTGTCTTCTGAGACTCAAGGCAGTCAGTCTCTCAGTTGTAATCTCCTGTAAAATCAAAAGGCAAGTTACATACTTCCAACATACACTGGCACTGAATGCATGTTACCATCCTGAAAGGGAGGGGATTGGGGCACAGCGAGGAAACACTGAACCTAAGCAATGCTGAATTCACCAGGGACTCCAAAAGGACTTTAGATGGCCCCAACCTTCCAGCTTTGCTGTTTAAAGCACCTGTCTGTTCTTGTGTGTCTCTCTTGTTTCTCTGTCTCTCTGTCTCTGTCTCTGTCTCTGTCTCTGTCTCTCTCTCTCTCTCTCTCTCTCTCTCTCTCTCTCTCTCTCTCTCTCTCTTCTCTCTCTCTCTCTGCCCTCTCTGTCCTCTCTGTCCTCCTTCCCACTTCTGCCCTGCTCTCTCTGGTTCTATCCCCTGTGGGCAGTTCTCCTTGGAAGATGTCTCAACACTCCAGCATTTCTGATGTCTTAAGACCTCCACTGCAACCCAGGCTTCTCTTTCACCACTTTTCTCAATGCCTCTCAGACCTTTGCACGGGGGACTCCCAGGCCATACACTGCCTGGCCTCCGTGGTTCTGCAAAACTGTGTGGGAAGAATCCATAAAGACTTCACTCTTGCATCTTTCATGCCTCTAAAGCCACCACCCTGTGGGTGACACTGCCAGCTTGGGATGGGACCCTGGTCCCCTTGAATCTCATCGGCAGCAGGGTCTTAGTTGGGTTCATTCTAGGAGCAGAAAATACCTTTGGTTGCCTTTCAGAATTTGGAAGCTAGCTGGGTGGGTGTTGCCTCAAAGGTAGTATTCCCTCCATTGCAGTGCAGAACAGGCCTCTCTCTGTAACAATCCCAGACTCTTTGCCAGCACAGGCCTTGTCTGTAACATTATACTTCCTAGAGTCTTTTCTCTCCAAACTGTACATTTTCCATTTCTTCCTGCCCTGCTAGCTCTTGTTCATTTTATTATTTCAAACAACAATGAGTGTGCAGATTCAACACTGGGCCATCTTCTCACTTCCTCTGTTAAAGAAACTAGCGCGTTACTTTTACATTTAGTCTCAGACAAGTTCTTAGGGCATGGGCAAAAGGCAGCCAGGTTCATTGCCAAAGCATCGCAGGACTGGCCTCTAATCAGTTGTTATTACATTTCTTGCTTCTTCCGACCCCTCTTGAGCTGGCCTCCACCGTCCCCAGTGTCAGTGTGGCTGTCTTCCAGCCTCCTACTAGAACCGCTCTTTAAACTGGGCTTACAGTATTCCACTGTGTTTCTATCCCAAGTCTCAAGACTTCCAGGTTCCTTCAAAAAAACATCGAGGTCAGGTGCTTCCCAGTGATAGCTCACTCCCTCGTACCAACTTCTGTCTTAGTGATTTCTCTGTTGCTGTGGTGAAACCCCATGACCAATTTATAGAAGCAGGGCTTTAGTTTGAGTTATGGTTCCAGAGGGGTGAGTTTTGTCATGGTAGGGAAGCGTGATCATGTGGTGGCAGGAGCAGGAAGCAGAGAGAGAGAGAGAGAGAGAGCAAATAGGAAGTGGGGTGAGACTATAGACACTCAAATCCCTCCTCTAGTGAAGTACTTCCTCCAATGAGGCCACACCCCCTAAACTTCTCCAAACAGCACCACCAACTGATGCCCAAGTATTCAAACATATGAGCCAAGGGGGGGCACTTTCATTCAAACCACGACACCAAGCCTTTTTTTTTTCTTTATTACATATTATTATATTTATTTTATTTTATACAATTTTATATTTTTTAAATTTTATAAATCTAAATCAATTAAAGCTGATGTGCTCACTTGTTTTCTAACTGAATATGTATGTATAGGACATTAGGGCATTGTTTTAACATTGACACAGGAAATGACATAGCTACAGCTGGCTTGAGCCTATAGTCCCAGCTACTTGGCAGAATGAGGCTGGAAAGCCATTTGAACTCGGGACTTAGAGCCAAGCCTGGGCAATTCAGTGAGATCCTGTCTCAAAATATATAGTTATAGAGAGAGTGATACACAGAGAGACAGACACTGGAAGAGGTACGTGACTCCATCAGTAAAGAGCTTGCTGCACTTTTTGAATCTGGGTTCCCAGTACCCACATAAGAAGCCAGACATGGTGGCATGTGTCTATAATCCTAGCACAGGGAACACAGTGCTCAGAGGATCCCTGGAGCTCACTACCCACCTAGCCTTGCTACACTGGTGAGTTCCAGGTTTAGTGAGAGACCCTGTCCCTCTCCCCACAAAGTAGAGGGACTAGGGGAATGGCTCAGCAATTAAGAGCATGTATTATTCTTACATAGGCTTCAAGTTCAGTTCTAACACTCGCATTAGGTGGCTTTCAACCTATAACTCTAGTTTCAGGGGGTTTGATGTCCTCCTTTGGCCTCTAGTGACATTGCACTCATATGCACATAACAGTCACACACGTACATATACATATAATTAAATAATTATTAATAATAAAAGTTAAAAATATAAAAGGTAGCCAGGCGGTGGTGGCACACGCCTTTAATCCCAGCACTTGGGAGGCAGAGGCAGAGGCAGGCAGATTTCTGAGTTCGAGGCCAGCCTGGTGTACAGAGTGAGTTCCAGGACAGCCAGGGCTACACAGAGAAACCCTGTCTCGAAAAAACAAAAAAGAAAGAAAAATGTAAAAGGTAGAGAGCAACAGAGAAAGGACCAGATCTGATCTCACAAACACGTGCATATAGAAACACACACACACACAGACACACATATAGACACACAACACATACATACAGATAAACATACAGATACACACAGACACAGACACACATACACACATACACACACACAGACATACACACAACACACACAGACACACATGTTGTGTGTACATATAGACACACAACACACACAGACACACATACAGATACACATACAGATACACACAGACACACAGACACACATATATACACACACACATACACATATAGACAAACACACATACACACACAGACATACACACAACACACACAGAGACACATATAGACACACATATACACACAGACACACATATAGACACACAACACACACAGACACACATACAGATACACACACACACACACACACACACACACAGCCCAAAACAGTTCTGTTTATTCATGTAGAAAGTAACACAATAAATTGGGGTTGGTTAAAACCCAATTATACAAACAAAAGAAAAAAAATATCTAAAGATACTCCTGTGAATTATAGACAAGAACGGAAGAAGTGTTGCTTTTTTTGCAATCAGAAACCACTAGGTTTCTGATGAGCAGGACCAGCAGCCTCACAAGATTCTGCACACCTCTAGCATCTCCTTCCGCTCTCACTGTCTCAAAAGGGAACCTTGCTTCCAGTGTGCTGCTCTTTCGTGCGATAAGACAGTTGTTCTTACTGTGAATGCTTTGAGCTTCAACTCCCTGGACCTGAGAACTCTGTGACTAAGGGTACACAGGGGTGACAGGTGGGGTGGTAAGAAGTTGTAATGGTTTGTATATGCACGGCCCAGGGAATGGCACTTTTAGAAGGTGTGGCCCTATTGGAGTAGGTGTGTCACTGTGGGTGTGGGCTTTAAGACCTTCATCCTAGCTGCCTGGAAGCCAGTATTCTGCTAGCAGCCTTCAGATGAAGATGTAGAACTCTCAGCTCCTCCTGCACCATGCCTGCCGGGACAATGCCATGCTCCCGCCTTGAATCTCTAAATGGATTGAATCTCTAAATCTGTGAGCAAGCCCCAATTAAATATTGTCTTTATAAGAGTTGCCTTGGTCATGGTGTCTGTTCACAGCAGTAAAACCAAAAATGGGACAGAAGTGGAATGTTTTTTTCACCCCACACCACACATATCTATCCTAAGTATATTTTTTTAAGAGTTGGGGTTTGGTACCATGGTTTCTTGTGTACTTTAAATGACCTAAGTAATCCAAGAGAAACCAAACTGTGTAAGCAAATCAGTACTGCCTATGTAACTTCTTCTAAGCTATAGTGAGAACATTTTCTTTTTTAAGTCAAGAGTAATTTTATGAAGAGGAATGAAATATAAACTTTAAGACACTTGAACGTGTTTTAGCTTTGCTGATACTGTATGGATGCCTCTGTTTCTGGCGTACTAATGATGTATATGCTTTATTAAGTTTATTAAAATATCAGTGCTGGAAAGATGGCTCAGTGGTTAAGAGTGCTGACTGCTCTTCCAGAAGACCTGGGCTTGATTCCCAACAACCACAGAGCAACGCACAACTGTCTGTTATCTCCGGTCCAAATACTAGATGTATTTTTTTTTTCCTTTTGGGATTTAAAGATATATGACATAATGTCACAGACTGACCTGAAATGTTTTGTTCCACAGGAAAAAAAATCCATTAATACTACCTGTAACTGGGACAGGCTGCCAGTCTGTTCTTGACCTGACTATTTATAGTGAAACCTATTTTCCTTGAATTAAAATGCATTAGTTAACCTTAGAAACTAGAACCCGGTTTAACTAAAATGATTAGCCTTTGGAGGTTTTAGCAAATGATTGTTAAAGATCATGACCGGTCAGTGGGATGGAGAGGGGAGAGGTCACTAGAGTTTGAAGCTGTGTGTCCTTCGAAGTCCATACTGACCACCTAACCTGAGGTAACAGTGTGGACAGGGGGCATCTTTCCCTTGGGTGTGAGGGTAGAATCCTTAGGAGTGGACAGAGTGCTTATAAAGATGTCCAAGGGGGGGATGTTCAGCCTCACCCACAATGCGAGGACACAATGGGAACCCCTTCTATAAACCGCAAAGGGACCTGTCTTAGGGTTTTATTGCCATGAAGAGGCACCACAATTCTAATAACGAAAAGCATTTAATTGAGGCTGGCTTACAGTTCTGAGGTTTAGTCCAGTGTCATCATGGCAGGAAGCATGGTAGCATTAAGGCAGATATGGTGCTAGAGAAGGAGCTGAGAGTTCTACATCCAGATTGGCAGACAGCATAAAAGAGAATAAGATAGGTCTGGCTTGCACATCTGAAACCTCAAAGCCCACCTTGACCAGTGATACATTTCTTCCAACAAGGCCACACCTCCAATAATGCCACTCTCTATGAGTCTATGGGGGCCACTTCTAAGACCGCCACAGGGCCCTACCTAAATGCTGAGCATGCTATACCTTGGTGTTGGATTTCTAGCCTGCAAATAGTTGCTGTCATTAATTAGCCACCCAGGTTTCGTGTCAGTGTGTGTGTGTGTGTGTATGTGTGTGTGTGTGTGCAAGTGTGTGTGGAGATCTGGGAACAGCTATAGATGTCAACCCTCGGGAGAGGTGTAACTTGTTCAGTTTTGTTTGGAGATGGTCTCTCACTGGCCCAGAACTTGCCAAATTCAATTGGGCTGACTGGCCTGTGAGGGATCTGTGTGTCTCCAGTGTCAGGGTTACATACCACCACTCCGGGCTGTTATTGTTGTTGTTGTTATCATTATTATTTTACTATACATAGAGTCTGTGGCTTGAACTCAGTCCCTCATGCGTACTTAGCAAGCAGTTTAATGACAGATGTTTCCCCCGGCCTCCATCTGTGCTATTTTATTCCGGTGGCCTGACAGGGACACAGAATGGTTTCCCAGCTTCCCATGGGAAGAATGGTTTGCTTGACATACTTGGTTCATAGAGGCCTTTGGTGACTCCTCAGAAACGGGTGCCTGTGAGGAGCTGAGATCTGCTATGGGGGTGATGTGTGTGAGGGGGCTGAGGGTATGGGGGTGATGTGTGTGAGGGAGCTGAGGGT
>NW_022196896.1:116648429-116677299 GCF_008632895.1 Mastomys coucha
GGGGTGATGTGTGTGAGGGAGCTGAGGGTATGGGGGTGATGTGTGTGATGGGGCTGAGGGTATGGGGGTGATGTGTGTGATGGGGCTGAGGGCTGCCCAAGTGGAAAGAAAGGTCTAGTAAACAGACTCATTGTGGGTTTTCACGAAAATGGCCCCATAGGCCCACAGGGAGTGGCACCATTGGGAGGTCTGGCCTGGTTAAGAGGAAGTATGTCACCAGGGGCGGGCTTTGAGGTTGCAGATGTTTAAGCCAGATGTTCCTGCTGGCTGCTGGTCCAGATATAGAACTCTGGGCTCCTTCTTTAGCTCCATGTCTGCCTGGATGCTGCCATGCTTACCTCTATGACAACAATGGGCTGAACCTCTGAACTACAAGCCAGCCCCGTTTTCTTTTATTAGAGTTGTAGTCATGGTGACTCCTCATGACAATAAACTAAGACACCTGTAGATATTGGGGGCTTCTGCAGACCCAACCCCTGTAGATATTGGGGGCTTCTTCAGAGCCAGGTGTGGTTTAAAGAGACTTGTATACAGTTTAAAGTGTCTTATTTAAAGTCTACGGTGTTTAGCGGGACAGACTCTAAGCCAGCTTCTAACTTAACTGACAATCAAGGGCACCTGCTGCCTAGAAGAGAAAGTGTGTGAATTACTGGAGCCCCTGGGTCTCAAGCGCACCTTCATTGACCATTTTGACTGCTACCTGGCCAACATGGGGGACACCTGTGCCAGTGTCATCATGAACCGGGTGCCGTTTGCACCCAAGTGGTGGAAGATGATCCCATAAGCCCCGGGCCCGGCACGGCCAGCCTGCCTTTACCATAGATCAGTAGTGGGTGTGAGTGTTGTTGTTGCATTGGATTGAAGGGACGGAAGAGTTCTACCAGCTTGACACCTCCAGAGGGGAGAGGGGAAAAGGAATTATGTATAAAACAAACATCATAGAGTCAATAAAGCACCGTGCTCTTTACCTCCTGGCTCTGCATCCCATCTCCCTTCTGTTGCTTGTGTCCCTCCTGTGTCCCCACCTACCCAGAAGTTCCTCCCCCCTCCTTCCTGCCCCAGAAATTGGCTGTTGGATCTTTATTATAACTGATCGGCAAGCAAGACAACACCTGCTCTGCCTCTTTGGGCTACCTTTAGGCAATGGGGGTTGCCTGACCTTCCTTTTTTGAGCAGGTGTGGAAGGGCAAGCATTTACAAATATAAAACTCAGTGATGGGTCATAGAAATGACAACAACATCCAAATGCTGCCAGCACGCAGCTCTCCCCCTTACAGAATTAACCATTGAAAATACAGATAACACCTTCATACAGTGTTAACAGAGTTCACCACAACATGTAGATCTACATAGGGGAGAACAGAAAGCCATCAGGGAAAGGTTCATCTATGCGGGGCTGTGAGCTCTCTTAAAACATTCAGGAGATCTAGGCATGGAGGACAGACGGGGTGGGTAGAGGAATGACTTCCTGAGGAGGAAGGATGGGTGGAGATGGGAAGAGGGAATCCCCAGAGGACACAGAAAAGAACATCACTTGTGTCTTACAGGACTAACGTTCCAGGGTCCTCACCCAGAGAAATCTCTGTGCTGTGCATGGGCACAGGAGGGCCACTGACCACAGAGTCAGGGCTGGGCCTTCGGTGGGACTGTGTATGGGGAAGGGAGGCCTCATCCTTGGAGCTGGATTTTGGTACAAGCTGCTTGCATTCTCAGTTGCTTACAGCTGTGCCTGCGGTGGCTACCCGGAGCCACTGCTAGATGCTGCTGTCTGGGCCTCCATAGTCCCGCTGATTGGATAGCTGTCCATCAGCAGACAACAGGGACCTGCACATGGGCATCATGCTCAAGGCTGGGACAGGGCCACCTCTGGAGGCAGCCAGGGATGGTATGTGTATTCCAGAGAGAACCTTCTAGAAAGAAAGAAATGCCTCTCAGTGACATGCTTAGGCTAACTCTGGAAAACAAGTGGCCTCGTCTTTGAGAGCCTGCTCTGCAACTTTGTTAGGACTTTCCTGTTTGAATCTTTACGTTTTTGAGGAAATCTTTTGTAATCTTTTTTAATGTGTTTTCTTTCCTACCCAGTGGCTTTTGAGTGTTCAGTGTGTCCCACAGTTTTTTGTTTGTTTGTTTGTTTGTTTTGTTTTGTTTTGTTTTGAAAGCTGCTGGTTTTCTCTTCTATATATTACTGGGATGAACATCCACATGTGATCTTTTTTGTCCACATTCCCAGTTGTTGCCGGAAGTAAGCACAGGGGTTTGAAGGCGGGACTGACATGCGTTAGGCTGTTGGAGTTTGCTGGTTGTGATTTAAAAGGAGGGGAAAGTAATGCATGCTTTGAGGATAATTTTTCAATTGGCTTCTTTTTCCCAGAGAGGAAAAACTCTGAAATGTAAACCTGTCTGTGGCTTCTGTGTCACCGCCGGGGGGTGGGGTGGGGGGGACAGACACAGGCTGCATCACTGAGAGGGTGGGTTGGCCTCTGCAGCCTTGGCCTCTGCAGCCTCAGTGCTGGATGGAGGAGGCATGTGGCCTCAGGCAGGTCACCTGTCAAGACTGGAATAATGGCACTGGCCTGCTTGGGAGTGTGGCTCTGCCAGATCACCTTTGGGCCCTTTTTGTCTTCCGTGATTTTAAACAAGAGAGGAAGCATTTGTCAAGGAAGTCAGGAAACAGCATCCCAGGGATTGCTTGTCTCCTATGGTAAATGATAAAACAAATGGTTCTGTCCAAGGTACAGCCCTTCATGTCACTGCAGGGGGGGTAACTGGCATGGCAAGGTGCCAGGCATCCTTGCCCACTCCTCTGACCAGTGCACAGCTACCTGCCATCCCCTGAAGGGGTGAGAAATTCCAGTCAACAAAGAGTTGCGTTCTATGCTCAGGAAAGACTCAATATTCAAAAGGTTAAAAATGAAAACAAATGAAACATTACCAGACTTCAGGTTTCTCTTATAGTTACAATATTTATTCAAAACAGGTAGCAGGGACACTTCTGCACCTGGTAACTACTGTGTCACCCTGAAAGAGTACTGAACTATGGTGTCTTAGTCAGTGTTCTATGGCTGTGAAGAGACACCATGACCAGAGCAACCTTATAAAGGGAAACATGTAACTGGGGCTGGCTGGTGCTACAGAGGTTTAGTGCGTTATCATCACGGTGGGAAGCATGGAGACTCAGAGAAGGAGCGTCTTCACGCGGATTGGCAGACAATGGGAAGAGAAGATGATACTGGGCCTGGCTTGAGTATTTGAAACCCCAAAGCCTACCCCTAGTGGCACACTCACTCCCTCCAACAAGGCCACACCTTCTAATAGTGCTACTCCCTATAAGCCCACAGGGGCCATTTTCATTCAAACCACCATACATGGTATGTTTTTTAAAGATTTACTTTTTTAAATTATGCATATGGGGACCAGGCAGGTATGTTCAGCCAGGTGCGAGTACCTGCCCAGTCCAGAAGAGGACATCAGATCCTTTGGAGTAGGCATTAAATGCTTCCCTGCATGGGCTGCTGGGAACCGAACACAGGTCCTCTGCAAGAACAGCATATGGTCTTAACCACTGGGCCATCCCTCCAGCCCCTGTTGTTTTTTGAGACAAGGTCTCACTATGTAGCCCTGACTTGCCTCAGACTCGTAGTAAGTCTCCTGCTTCTGCTTCCTGAGTGCGGAGACTGTAGGTATGTATTACCATGCCCAGCCTTTGAGTAGGATTTTAAACTTGGCTTCTTTCTGATGAGTGTGAGAAGATATACACTTTATTGTATATTGAAATGATCTTATAGATATCTAAAAGTGGAGGTTGCCTGTCTTTAAATATCCCTTTAGATTAGATTCTAATCATAATCTCTCAGACGTCTGCTTTTGTGCTTTAAAGTTTTGCCATGGAGATTTTAAGGCTTAGCGTCTTTAATAAATAGCTTCCAGTTTTTCAGTTCCCTCTAAAACATGATGAAATTCTCCCATAATGAAAGGGAAGTGCTCCAGAGACTATGATGGCCTATGTAGCACTTGTACGGGGCTGAACCAGTGAAGATCCTAATGCTAAAGGGAGAAGTGGATAGGCCACCAAGTCCTAACCCCAAAGCAATCTCCAATTGATAATCAATTGCAAATGAAAATTTAGTTTTCTCTGAAGGCATCTCTGGAGAAATGAATTCTCCCAAGGGCAGGCTGCATGCCCAGCAGGAAATGCCAACAGAGAAGGAAACTCTGTCCGCTCTGCAAGTTCCTTATCTCAAAATTCATGTCAGGGCTATTCCTTTTTTATCTTATTTTTTATTTTGTTTTGTTTAATATATATCTTTCTTCTCTCTTCTTACCTTACAAGTCCTTTGCATATGAATTATAGCTTCCAGTTTAATGTTTTTTTAATGGGATTCCTGAGTGTGTTGTGTAAATGAATGGGTCTCTGCTTCTTGTGCCTTATCTTGAGCTCTTTTCCTTCTGTTTGTTTTGCCCGATTCCCATGGGTTCATTTTTTGTTTTATCTGATTGTATTATATTAATTTTATTATTATTCCACAGAAACCTGTTTGTTTTCTAATGCAAGACAGAAAGGAGGTAGATCCAGATGGGAGAGGAGCTAAGGAGGAGCTGGGAGGAGTAGTGGGAGGAGCTGGAGTAGTGGGAGGGCTGGGAGGAGTAGTGGGAGGAGCTGGGAGGAATAGAGGGAAGAGCTGGAGGAGGAGTAGAAGATGCTGGGAGGAGTAGAGGGAGGAGCTGGAGGAGTAGTGGGAGGAGCTGGGAGGAGTAGAGGGAGGAGTTGGAGGAGTAGAGGGAGGAGCTGGAGGAGTAGTGGGAGGAGCTGGGAGGAGTAGTGGGAGATGCTGGGAGGAGTAGAGGGAGGAGCCAGGAGAAGTAGTGGGAGGAGCTGGGAAGAATAGTGGGAGGTGCTGGGAAGAGTAGAGAGAGGAGCTAGGAGGAGTAGAGGGAGGAGATGGGAGGAGTAGAGGGAGGAGCCAGGAGAAGGAATAGAGGGAGGGGACACCATAATCAGGATATAGTATGTGAAGAAAAAAATTTATTTTCAATAAAAGGGAAAAAGGGGACGTGTTCAAACTCTTGGATGAGAGGCAGACTGATTGACACACTGAGTTACTCTAGGTGACACAGTGAGGGTGGGATCACATCCCTGCTGTCAATGGTTCTGACATGAATATGTTGAACTGTCATCAAGTTACCCAGCTATGAGTAGGTCTTCTGTCATACAAATATAATTGAATTGTTATAGGTTACTGTGGAAAAGGGAAACCTACAGACTCCCTCTCCATGAAATCCTCCACTAGCTGTCATTGTATACTTTCCTGCCAAGGTCTAAGAGTCCCCAGGACAATGATGGGGCAGCCCTGGATGAGCTCAGCACCGCAAGGCAAAGTCTTCAATGATTCAGGGGGAGCTGGCCCAAAACCAGTTCTCTATGTCACAGCCTTCAAAGGCTCCAGACAGAGCCTCCTCCTGCTCCCACTCCCCACACTGCTTAGACCCCACCAGGAAGGGGAATACTTCTATTTCTGGTCACAGTGTGTATCTTGGCTATCAGTTACTCTATGAAAGTTTCTCCCTAGCTCTTGACTTCTCAAAGGAAGGGATTTGGCTAAAAGACACAGATATGAAACGAATGTTTAGGAGAGCAAAGTGATAGAGATTAGAGCAGTCGGACCCTCGCTCTGGGGAGCAAGCTTTTGTGTTGTGTATTTACAAGAAGTTCTGTACTTATTTGCTACATTGTGTTACATTGTATTTATTTTATGTGTGTGCACACATGCACACATAACCCTTCCAGAGTCACGTCTCTTTCTCCACCATACCTTTCTTGGGGTCAAACTCAGGTCATCAGGCTTGGTGGCAGGCACCTTGATGGGCTGAGCTATTTCTCAGGCCCCAAAAGATGTTCCATGACTACTTATGAGGCAGGTAGCATAGTCACCCGGTAACATAACCCTTTCTCCTCCCAAACCGTGGTAGAATAGATCTTCCGTTTAATGCATTTCTTCCCAAAATCCTCTTGAAAAAGCCTCAAAACCACAAAGCAAATCATATTGTCCAACTTTTGAGGGCACAGAGCGTTCCTTGGAGCATATGTCTAGCAAATGGAAAAGCATCCAGTGACTGTGTTTCTGATATAGAAGGAATAGCCTAAGTGTGATTTCAAGGATGGTTAACCACAGCGGGCATCCTGACTGAGAGGAAGAGGCAGTGCTCTTGGCTCCCTCACACTTGATTTCCTACCTAATCAGAAGATGAATATACCAGACCTTCCGCCTCTTTCCTTGGTTTCCTCCCATCTAATTATTTGCTTACCTGGTCTCAGTGTCATTCCTATATCCATCATTAACATTCAGTGTGATATGTGGCAGTATTTGTGGTAATATGGTCCGTGTTTGTTTACTGAATAATTGAACAGGTCGGCTGCATACAGGGGCGCTTTAGTCATTCTGAGCAGATGCGCTAAGACCTGAGGAAAGACTCCGGCTGTGGGATGCAGTGGCGTGGTATTTTAATGGGGGAGCTGCTCCAGGGATGGACTGAGAAGGAGAGGGTGCGGAGGACAGACCGAGAGCAGTCTTTATATCTGCTGCATGTAGCCACAACCATTTTTGTGGACTCTGAGTTGTACCCACCACACGTATCGTCGTCTCCACATTCCTGTGATCAGCCAAGCCTCTGCAGTTGCCTCTACCAGCCTCTTCCTCCTGGTGAGAGGAAGAATAGATGAGCTACATAAAGCCTTCCGAGTTGGTACTGGGCAGTAGCACCCTCTGCGCTCCAAGAAAAGATGTGCTGGGAGTGCTGAGATGGGAGCTTGCTGTGGACCTTTTGTGGCCTTTGGAACTTCTGGGCCAGGCAGAGGTGCCCAGCTGACGGTTGCTGAACCTCAAAGAAGTTAGAATTAGGAGAGAAGATAGGGCATGCAGTGTCATCTAGGCCATGTTCAAAGTAGGGCCATGGGAGGCCAGGGACTACGAACAATATAGGGACATACTCCGCAGAGCCCAAGGACTCTGGAGCACTCCTACCAGAGTGGGCTGGGATGCAAGCGCACCTCTGTGCTGTCTTTATTTGTGGTGTTCAAAAACAGGCATGCTGCAAAAAAATATATAGGAAGGCTATTCCAAGCTGCTCCCAGGAGAGTAATCAACGGATCAGCTAGGGGCCGAGCAGAAAGGCGCGATTTTGCAATAATTACTCATAATTTTTCTCCTTTTTTTTGAGACTAGATCTCACACTGTGTCCCAGCTAGCATGGAATGTACGGGGTGGTACTGATTGGCCATGAATTTGTTATCTAACAATCGTAATACCTCCACCTTTAGCGCCAGTAGGTTACAAGAGTCAGCCACACTGCCTGCTTAACTGGGTGATTTTTAAAAGCAAAATCTAGAAAACTGAGAGGCTGCATTTGACAGTTTGAAAGATGTCACAGGGTTCTTAACCTTTCGTCTGAGAATCCCCCAAGGACCTTTGGATAGATTTTTCAGAGTTCAGAAGATTGGCATTCCTTTAGTATGAAGAATGCAAACCATTAGAAGTTTATTTGGCCTGGTCATCATATCCTTCCTCGTCCGTGGCTACAGTTACTGGGCTATCTCTGTACAGTTGTTGAAGGCAGCTCTGGGGACCTACTAAGCACTTACTTACTAAGCACTTCTGCTCCAAACCCTTCCTCCCCTGAGTTCTCCCAGCATCCCTGCAGTCCAGCCTCACCCAGAGGACTCGGCTAACCTGACACTAGAGGGCAGAAGAGAATTGCCCAGCACAGCTCCCTGCTTCCTGCTTCTTGCAATGTTGCTCTAGCAATGGGGAGCACCAATGGGGAGCGCTGGCTGGTTACCTTTCTAGCGTTTCCCATCCTCCCACTAACGGTTTTACCAAGTCTTCTTGGAGTTTGTACTCAGAGCCTGGGTCCACTCCATGGTCCTGGGGTCCAGTCACTCAAGGCTCATCTCTAGCCTTAGCTGTTTCCAAAACACTGCCTCTGCTTTCCTGGGAGCCTTTTGCCTGGGGCAACCAGGCTGCCTGCACCTGCTCACCTCGTTAAAAATAGCCCCAGGGCTTTCTTGTGCTGACTAGACAGTGGCTGTTACACTGTGTCAGGATTGAAAAGGTACACTTAGTAAGTATCACACTTCACAAGTACGTTCGCCAAAAGTCTCATTTGGGTGTAACACGGTTTTGTTTTGTAAATTAGAACATTATTCAGAAAGGGCCCCTTGCCTCCCTAATGAGCCAGGATCCCTAACACAGGCAGAAATAGGCAAGCCCTAATAACAGCTGCCGCCTAGTTAATTAATTGCAGTTTCCTGGGGTAGGTTTGTTTTTCTTTCTTTTTCTCTCAGCGAAGGTTTGGAAGCCTCCAGAAACACACGGGAAAGGACTTTTCCTTCCAGTTTTTAATTTCTTCCTTTTCAAAGAACAGGACTGAGGCAAATGAGCCTTGTATTTCAATCCTCTTTTAAAATAAAAAACAATCCACGGGCTCATGGAAGACATCAGAAAGAAAAGGCAATGAATGACTCCTACCATTCATCAAAGCCCTCCTCTCAGGATACTCAAGGAAGACCCAGAGGTGGATGGAGGACACCTAAGGGGACAGTGTCTTCCAGACACAACAGGACTGACACCATGTGAACTCAGAGACTGTGGTAGCATGCATAGGACCCGCCTAAGTTCAAACCAGACACAGTCCCAGTACTGAAGGACACTCACTCATCTTCACCAAGAAACTGTCTCCAGTTGTTATCTGCTGGCAGTGGAGTCTCACCAGATACACAAATGACAGTTCTGGGAGGCCCAGTGTTCAGCCGTAGATGGCCAACTCAAAAACGAATTCCATGGTCATTTTGCAGATGTTTCCTCTCATGTTGCTTTATTGGGGCTTTTCCCCTCCCTCATCTTCTGCTCTCTCTCTCTCTCTCTCTCTCTCTCTCTCTCTCTCTCTCTCTCTTCTCTCTTCTCTCTCTCTTCTCTCTCTCATCTCTTTTTTTTCTTGTTTATTTTCTGAAGAGAGAGGAAGAAGGCCTGAAGCTGGATGGATGGGGAGATAGGGAGAATCTGAGAGGAGATAGAGGGGAAGCCATAATCAGAATATATTATATGGAAACAAAGTATTTTCAAGAAAAAAAAATCCCGGGGCTGGCGAGATGGTAAGAGCACTGACTGCTCTTCTGAAGGTCCTGAGTTCGGATTCCAGCAACCACATGGTGGCTCACAACCACTCGTAATGAGATCTGACGCCCTCTTCTGGTGCATCTGAAGACAGCTACGCCAGAGTGGGGGCGGGGGCGCATCCTAAGTTCAGTTTTCAGCAGCCACGTGATGGCTCATGGCCATTTATACAGCTATAGTGTACTCATACACATAAAATAAATAAATAAATCATAAAAAAAAAAGAAAGAAAGAAAGAAAGAAAGAAAAATCCTCTCCCCCTAAGAAAGAAGAAAAGAAAGGAGAGATTTAGGAAAGAAGAAAGAGCTCCCTGTATCCCAATGATGGTGTGGCTTGTGGCTTGTTTTCCCCAGTTTTTTTTTTATGTCTTTGCACAAAATAATATAATGGTGTTCATACCCTCAACTCTTTCTTAATCATTTTGCATCCTATCACAATCTTATCACGAATACCATTGTGCACTCTCTCTCTCTCTCTCTCTCTCTCTCTCTCTCTCTCTCTCTCTGTCTCTGTGTGTGTGTGTGTGTGTGTATGTGTGTGTGTGTGTGTGTTGCTCTATCTATGGCATATTCCTTTGAGACAGGGTTTCTCACTGAATCTGGAGCTAGGCTGGTGAGCTGAAAGGTCTGGCAATCCTCCAGTCTCCACGTCCTTTAAATGTGGAGGTGACAGGGACCCCACAGCTTGCCTTTTATATAGATTATGGGATTTGAACTTGAGTCCTCATGCCTGTGTATCGGGCACTCCTGCCCATATAGCCTTTTCCCCCACCCCATCATTGCTTAACAAGAGAAGGCAATGTTAATAATCTCTTCCCCTGGCTGGGGATATAGCTCGGCATTTTTCACAAACTAGGTAAGGGATGAAGGTCTTCCATCCTTAGTCTTCCTTTTCAAGTTAAATTGGCCGTTGCCAATGTGCCACACCAGCTGGCCACACCCAGTTGGCTGTTATTTCCCTAGTGGTGGTGGCCTGAATATGCACATGGAGTCACTAGTGAGATTCTATTTTTGAGGATCAGATGTCCAGAGCCGAGGGTCTCAGTGATTTTAAAATGAGAGGTTGGCTGCATTCCATTGTATTCTCTGAGAACTTCTCCCCCACAAGATCTCCTAGTTTCTTGAGCGGCTGATTTCATCTGGTCAGTTGGAGCCTCTACCATCCTCCTCCTATTTTCTAGGGGAAACCTTGCCTGGCTTGCCTCTTCCTTTCTTTGTGATGTTACATAAACAAGAGAGTGCACTTGCTTTTTAAAAATAGTATTACTTAAATTGTGGTGAAATAAGCACAAGAAAAATTGACCATCTTCCCAGGATCCATTGTCTTCTTGCACAACTTAAACATCAGCTTCCTATTTTCTCCTCACCCAGCCTCTGTCCCCAAGACTCTGACCACCAATGGGACCCAGGCTGGGGTGTAAGACATCGATTTGTGCTGAGCAGAAGAGGGACCCTGGGTTTGATTCTCAACAACCCCAATCCTCAGGACCTCATGTGACTGCAGTCATGTGATACTTTACAGGCAGCCTTACGGTCCTCACAGTGTGTACAACTTTGACCTCCAGTTAGGATGCCCTTCCTTTCTAAGGCTGACAGCGTCCCATTCTATGGATCAGCTGTTCTTCATCTATCTGTGGATCACTTCCATCTATAGCTTTTGCATTTAATGTGACTTCTTTGACCTTTTAATGTGGGTTCCTTGCCATTAGAGTACCTGATATTGTTAGGCCTCTTCCTTGTTTCTGTTTTCTCTCTGTGCATGCCTTTTTTTTGGGGGGCGGGGGTTGGTTGTTTGTTTTTGGTTTTTGGTTTTTGGTTTTTTTTTTTTCTTTTTTCTTTTCAAGACAGGGTTTCTCTGTGTAGCTCTGGCTGTCCTGGAACTCACTCTGTAGACCAGGCTGGCCTCGAACTCAGAAATCCACCTGCCTCTGCCTCCCAAGTGCTGGGATTAAAGGCATGTGCCACCACTGCCCTGCTATATGCATGTCCTTTTGACCTCTCCTGGAGTTGAATATGCTAAAGTTAGAAATTAACAACAACAAAAAAAGATATTAAAGAGTTGGGCATTGTGACAAAGTTCTGGCCACACAAGCGTGGTGACCTGAGTTCAGTTCCCCACACCCACAGTGAAAGGCAGGACCTGACTGTACAGTTGTCCCCGAACCTCCATAAACACGCATGGTGTGGCAAGAGCATCCTTCCATGCACATGAACACACATAATAATATTAACAAATATGCTTAAACTTAGCTACAGATCTAAGATACTCAAGTCAAAGCATGTGATGTGTGTTTTAATAATCACAGACCATTAGAATTGAAAATTTGAGTGTTTTCATTTTTCCCCCCCAGTCTGAAATGATCATGTCTCTATGTAACCTCCACCCCACCTCTTTGAAAACCTCTGCCAGGCTGGGTAGATGGTTCTGAAGATGAGATACTTCCCCAACAAGCATGTAGACCAGAGTATAGATTTCCAATATCCCTATAAAGCCACAAGGGTGTGGCAGATCAGATCCCAGAGCCCTGTGGGTAGAGAGAGGAGATTCCCCAGGGAAAGCCAACTCACTTGACTAGCTGAGTCTTCCAGCTCTAGGTATGTTGAGAGACCCTGCTTCACTCTGTAACTGAGAAAGACAGTAATGGAGGAAGACATTGGGTGTTAGCTCTGGCACTCCACATACACACATGCACTGGCATACACACATACATGCATACATCGTACACAACCATTTGGGCTGTGGGGGTGTCTCTTCACCCAAAGGGGGAAGTTATGAGCTCCTGAGCTCCTGTTACCCAACTGCATTCTTTAGAAACATAGTCATAACTCCTTATCTGGCTGGCGATGTCCAAGAGTGGCCTTTGAGATTGCATCGCCACAAGGAAGTAAGGTGCCTTACCGAAAAACCAGCACAAAGTTCAGACCTCTTACTCAAAAAGAGCAATATGGTTAGTCCACTGGAGCCTAGAGCCTTGACTGCAGCTCATGCTGAAAGTGTGTGTGTGTATGTGTGTGTGTGTGTGTGTGTGTGTGTGTGTGTTTCACTAGCTCACAGTACTGCTGGTACCACGGCTCCCCCACTTTGGGGATCTGAAGTGAGGACTGGACAGGAGCCTCGCTGGGTATAGGGGGACTGCGGTACAGGTTTGTCTGGGACACAGGTTACTACTACATCCTTTGTAAATTGTGTCTGGCACAATGAACACAGATTGAATTTTCCTTCAACTACTTTGTGCTGGAATGACACAGACCAACTGGCCTCCCTTGTACTTATGCCTTGTTATATTTATAACAACAGCTCATCTCATCCTTGTAAACCCTGTGAACTAACTAGGTACCATTATTGTTCCCATTTTACAGACAAGGGAACTGAGGTACACAGAGAGCTCACATAACCTGCCCAGAGCTGGAGATTTCTAGCAAGTCAGGGTAGCCCCAGGATCTGTGCACTTTCTTGTGGTCCACAGTGCCCGCCCCTCTGCGGAGCACAGAGGCATCCTAACTTCAACTCTCCAGTAACTCCCTGACTTAAGGATGGCTCCGTTTCCAAGTTGCTTCAAGTGTTTACCTTTTACTGTTCAAAATTAGATCTTCGCCTTTCAGCTAGAGTGCCTTGTTGAGAGACATGTAATTTGTTTCCTTTCAGGAGCCTGAGTAAAAGACTATCTGCCAGGTTGGTGATTTTTGATGCTGCTTAAGTTCTAACAGCCCTGAATCTTGTCCAGCCTTATTATAGTGCCGACTCTAGCTCTCAAAGCCACTGTGTCCTTCTTGTCCATAATTGGAGAGTTTCTACTTAAAGAAGAGAGGCTGGGAATCTCTGCAGCTTTAAAACCATGGCACCAGAGTTCTGAATCTTCCTCCTCTGTGACAAACCCTGTGTTAAAAACTATTAATCTATCCCTGGATAATTTATACATTTATTTATAAATATAAATAATTCATAAATATGATGAACTGCAAATAAAATCTCAGCTCAGAGGAAGGGTTGGTTAAAGCTTAACAGAGTCTCAACTGAATCTAGAAGAATGCAACCAAGATGTGTCCGCTAAAGAGCGGGGAGCATGGTTTTTTATTGTATTGTAGCTGCTAGGCTCTGCCCAGAGTCCTTCCTGCCTTTATTCGGACATTTTTGGTGGGCCCTCTACGGCTTCTGAGATAGAGTTCAAGATTCCTGAGCATGAGGAACTGTCACAAGAGCCTCCTAACAAGATCTAAAGGAGTCACGGAAGCCGCCGAATGCTCACATTTCTGCATGTACCAGAGGCAGCCTGCTGCTTATCCCGTATTTCCTTTTGGCCTCTGTATGCAGACATTGTCAGTCATAACTTGTTCAGAAACTGAGACAGCAGGCTCTGGAAGTAGCCCAGGGCAACGGCAGTGTTCTGGGCTTGAAGGATGGCAGCTGCCTAAAAAGGAGCCAGAGCTTCCCCCAAGAGCCCCCAGTGCCTACAGAAGCTTCCAATTCCATCCAGACTGATCATGCGCCACTGGACTTGTTGAAAGACCCCTCTCCCTCTCTCCCCTTCTCCCTCCCCCCCACCCTGCTTCTTTAACCTGAGTGTAATCAGGTCCCTGCTGTCTGGCCCTCCCAGTAGTCCCATATGGTTAGTTAGCATTAACTCTCAGAAAGTAACTACAGAACAGGGCTCCCAAGCTTGACTGCCAAACTCTACGAGGAAGTTTGAGGGCACTCCATAGTCTTTGTTAGGGTTGCAAGACTGAATTCTCGGCCTCTGTTCTCTAGTCAGGCCTTGCCTGAGGTGCCAGGAAGCTAAGCCAAAATGTTGGGCTCCTCACTTCGATCCTCTCTCTAACAGCCCACTTCGTAAGATCACATCCTTAACCACCAGGGCTGCACAACTTACGAATTCTCAGTCCTCAGCCCCCTACCCTAAGTCAAATTCTCAGTCCTCAGCCGCCCCTTGCTGGGCTCTCAGTGCTGGCTTTCTGTCTCTTCCTGACAACAGCTTTGCTTTAGAGCTCATATTCCACGTAGGGTAGAACAGCAGGTGTGAATGATGTCTTTTGCCTTTCTACCGTCTCCAATATAGTTACGTCTAGCCATGTCTGTGTAGGACCCTGACACCTCTGTAGAGACCAGGAAGTCAATGTCCTCCCATACTGAGGGTATTTGGAAGTAAATATGGTTCTCCTGTATATCAGGGGTTCTCAACTGCAGCCATGTCTAGAGACAGCCTGGGTTGCTACACTGGGATGGATGGAGCTACTAACAACAACAACAAATCTTTTTTTTTAAAGATTTATTTTATGTGTATGAGTACACTGTAGCTGTATAGATGGCTGTGAGCCATCATGTGTGTGGCTGCTAGGAATTGAACTCAGGACCTCTGCTGGCCCTGCTCGCTGGCCGGCTCTCTCCGATGTAATTCACTGTAGTTGTCTTCAGATGCACCAGAAGAGGGCGTCAGATCTCGTTAGGAGTGGTTGTGAGCCACCATGTGGTTGCTGGGATCCGAACTCAGGACCTTCGGAAGAGTAGTCAGTGCTCTTACCCACTGAGCCATCTCGCCAGCCCCAACAACAAATCTTTTGACCACCAAATATCAGTAAGGTTGACCTTGAGAAAGCCAGCTCTCCCCTCAGGCTGACCTCCCCAGAGTCCAGCACCCACACAACAAGGATGTGCTACTGGAGTGGGACGAGGGGAGGGGTGCCTCATACTCTAAATAGCTGCAGTTAGACAAGATGGTCAGAGGAGATCCTCCATTTGGAAACCCTCCTGTGGGCTCAGGGCCACGCCCTTCCATTATGCAAAGGCAGCTGCCCCAGTGAGCCTGGCCCGGCATAAAGGTGACGTGGTCAGGAGTAGCTATTTGATCTCCAGTTTTTCCAGAATTTCCACTCCCATGCCAAGCATGCCTCTCCAGATGCTGTTCCCTGTCCAAGAGCTCAGGAGGCTCTCCTAGAGCCGTCATCTTCCAATGGTGATTCCCCTCCGTGCCAAGTCTTCTCGACAGACATCCAGTTCGCAGGAGCCGGAAAGGTACAAGTCAATCGAGTTTTCTGTAGTCTGGTCGTTTTGACTCGTCTGAACGATAATTTCAGGGCCAGAGTGCAAGAGGAATCCTTATGGATTTGACTGTGGGCCTGTGTTCATAGGAATCTGCTGAAGTGGGCTCAGTCTGTTTTCCTTGGGGGTGGTTCATGTGGGTAGATTTTAGGGAAGCTACTTGAGGTGTGAGGACCTTCAGCTGAAGGCTACTCATGTACCTTATTTTTCTGTGAACCCTTGACTCCATCTTCAGGACCCTTCAATTTCCTTGGTTGCTATGAATACCCTGTAAAGTCAGATTATAAATGAGCTCCTACATCCCCCCGTGCTTCCTCTCCGAGAAAGGCTCTTATCAGTCTCGAGTGTAGCCTGGGTGACTTCTATATAGCTCAGGTAGTAAAGATTTACTCTGTGACCTGGCTTTTAAGGACAGTCTACATATTTTCTAGAATGTTAAGCTCATAGGCGGGCAAACTAAATAGGACTTGGACACACAAACACGTCTTACTTTTTTTTTTTTTAATTCTGTTTTGAAATTGTTGTTTTTTATTCCAGCTACAAGTCTTTAATTTACTTCTTGTCCTTGGGTAGTCTGAACACAACCCTGGGCAGGAAAGCTTGTCTTCCCAGGCCACCATTCACTAGGGCTGAACTACCTTCAGTGGACTATTTGAGCAGAGATGTCTACTTTTCCCTTGGCCATCAAGTTGACCCAATGGGTTTCATTTTAGAGTCTGTGCCCGTATGGCAGAGGAACACATAAGAGAGTTTAGTAAGGCCTTTTTTTCATTGGTTGGTATTTGCAGTTCACTGTATCCATGAAAAGCAGAGCTGGCTTTGCTCATGGAGGTGTTTATTAGATGTTTGGGTCTTACAGTGAAAGGGGGAAGTATTCTGTGATAGCGTTGGCCTGGCTTCAGGGGTCACCAGACCTGAAGGATGACTTGGCAGAGCACATTTAGATTCCCTCACACTTTGGGGGGTGAACTTGGAGTGAAATGGTTTAGAGATTATATCCAGTGGCACTCCATATTCTTTGTTAGGGTTGGTAATCACCTCTGTCATCCCCATGCAGTTTGATGGACTTGATTGAGCTCCCCAGAAAGAGTTATGTTTCCCAGTGCAGTGACCTGCTGGCCAGCTCTGATCCCTGACGACTCTTCCATTTCTGACCTTCTGCCCCTCCCCCTGCCCCAACCTTGCCTAGCACTGCTCCCAACCAGGAGCAGAGCTTCCCACCCTCACCTGACGACAACTTCATCCCCACCCCATTCAGGTAGACCCTTTCTCAGACCTGGCAGCCCCTGTGCCTGTGGCTTTCCTCCTGTACCTCTGTGGGCTTGTGCTCCCCCCCCCTGACACTTCCCTTCCCTACATCCCAGATCTATTGTTTCTTACTCTCAGCTTTCAAACAGACTCAAGTCTCTTCCATCCTTAAAAAAATACTATGGACTTGGGGTGCCGGGGTGGGGGTAGGATGAGGGAAATGGCTCAGCAGCTCTTGCAGAAGACTAGGTTTGATCCCCAGCACCTGCATGGTGGCTCACAGCCATCCATAACTCCAGTGTCAGGAAATCTGACACCGACTTCTGGTTTCTGTAAGCAACAGGGACACATGTAGTATACACCCATCCACGTAGCCAATATACCTACATAAAATACTTTTTAGAATACCCTCCTTCTAGTCCTGCCTCTCTCCCAGGCTTCAGTCCCAGGCTCTAACAGCAGACCTTGGTAATCATTGTTTTTCTATTTGTAGATTAAAGGCTTTCTCAACTTTGTTCTCTCTGCTTCCAGGAGACACCTCTGTTTTCAGTTTAACTACCCCTTCTCTGCCTTGGCTTGTTCCTTAGCCATTAAATGTGGGAGTTCCAAATTACTTATTCTCATTTCATCACTGGCCAGTCACTGACATCACCTTTGACTGGCCTGTGCTTTGTGCTAACTTATGAAAGTTTCTGTTCCCACTTAGAGAGGGGGGGGAAACAATAACAACAACACAAAATACTTAAAGATCAAGGAACTGGATGGACATGGTGACTCACATCTGTAATCCCAGCTCTGAGGTGCCCAAGGCAGGATGATTTCCACAAGTTCAAAGCCAGCATAAGCCATATAGTTGCAGGCCAGTCCCCTAGGCTACAGAGTGAAATCATGTCTGAAGAAAAAGGGAAAATCTAAGAGTTCACAATAACCTATTGAAAAAAAACCTCCCTTTTATTAGGAAAACATCCATCTGTCCATCTGTCCATCTGTCCTCCTGTCCACCCACCTATCATCTATGAAGTGACATGATATTCTGTGGGGTCTCAAGCCCAGGTTTCTGCATCGGATGCATGAAAGAAGGAATGAAAGGGAGGAGGGCATGACTACTCCCAAAGTCCTGAGAAGATTTATGTCATAAATACAAGGTTAGAGCATAGCCAGAGGCAGAGACATCTGAGAAAGTCCAGAGTTAACAGGACCTTGAGGCCGACCATGTGAGGAGAGATGGGAGAGGGAGAAGCTGGTGACTGGGAAGGGTAACCAACATGGCTGGATCCTATAGGGGAAGGCAGCCTAGTCCCTGGGCTGGGGAAGTTTAGGGTAGGGATCAGGGTATGCCAGCCATATCCTGTAACAGATAGGGACTGAGGGATGCTGGGAGATCCTGGCAGCCTGGTCCACTTTGATATGTTAAATAGGCATTTTAGCCGTTTATCCCAGGTTTGAGACCTAACAAGTTCTGAACAATAAAAGATGAAGCCCTTACTGAGGAACCCACTGAGCCTGGTTGGGGGAGAGGCACTGGGCAGCAAGAGCTTGCAGGAAGCCCAGCCCAGGAGCTGGTTGGCAAGCTAGCAGCCAGCTTGCTGTTGTTCTCTAGTTCTTCAGTCCTAGAACCATGTGTCCTCTGGGGATGGCCAGGAGCATGGCTCACAGTCTAAGTGTACTTTAGCCTGAGCGGGATGCTGGCTTGGGGTACCACTCTTTTCAGATAGCGCGTGGAAGGAGCCCATTCTCCCATTCAGTGGTACTACTAGCAATGCCCCTACTATTCATAAGAGATTTAGCTTCCATTCTTGACCATAGTATGCTCACTGCCATGCCAACAGCTTTAGATGGGTAGTGGGGTTATGTGAGGGACCCTCCCCCCCACACAAGCCTATGTCTAGCGGGGTGACATTCTGTGAGAGGTGAAGAATGAAACTCAGCCCAGTACCATCTTTGGAGGCACTGGGTCATACATACCCTTCCAGACACTGACCTTGCAGTTTATGTTTCTTACACATTTAATCATAGGAGACTTGTGACTGTGACCTTTACGATAAGAATGAATTCCATTGGCTGATAAACAGAGCTCAGTTCTGGAGCCTAGGGGAAGGATCTGTGATAAGCATGGGGATAGATTTATTGTCGGAGGATGCAAAGTACATGGGGCCTCTTTCATTGGGATGGGTTCTATTCACTGCAGGATCCATGGGCCCAATGATGCTCAGGATATTGGGGGGATTCAGGTGGAGGCTGAGAGTCACCAAGTTGATGGACCACTTTTCCAGGTGACTAGGCGTCATTCATTTCCTTCTGATGAAGAATATGCCCGAGTCATTGACAGTTTTCTAAGCTGGGCTTCCTATCGGTTTGCTGGTCCAACTTAAACCCAGGGAGACAGCCAAGGGCTCACTGAGTCTGATGAATGACTGCTCCCAAGTGAGGACCTGTGGGTTTCTGACAGGGGGCACCTCTGTGTCATATAGCATGCTGGGCTTGTGCCATGATAAAATATTCAGGACTTACAGTCGGGATCTGGATTTGAAACCTGGCTCCCCTCCTCCAACATGTCTGTGGACCAGTCAAACCCCTTGTACATAATAGTAACTTTTATTTTCCTGTAGTAATTGTCATCTCCGAGGCTCACTGCCCCGGTCTGCTCACCTAGGCCTAGTCCTGGAAGCTTCTAGGCTGTGTAATCTAGGCCTAGAATGTTTTCAGCCTCTGCTGAATAAACTCACCCTTTCTTGTTCTGAGCTTGGACTGGCAGGCTCAACTCAACTGTTCTGGCTCAAACCCCTCTCCAAACTGACTGACTCAATCTGGCTTCTCTTTCAAGCCTTTGACTTTTTGTTCTGCTTGGCCTCAGACTAACTCTAGCAATCTGTTCTAGTCTTCTGGCTCCTTCTCATTCTCTGGGTCGTTCTGTCTTCACCTGTGTCTAGCTTGTTCTCTCTTCAACCTGTCTCTGTAAAACTCTCCCAGGAAAACGGCCTCCTCTCTCTCTCTGCACTGCCCCTTAAGTAGCTTCCCTTTCCTCTCTCTTCTTGAGTGAGTTGGGCAGATCCTATTCTGTCAAATCACTCAATTAGACATCACTTTCAAACCTGGTACTTACTTCTCCAATCTAATTTACCTTCATTGTTTGGAATTAAAGGTGAATACTAAGGGCGTGTCTGTATTCCAGCCAGAGGGATTAAAGGTGTGTGCTAATGGCTGAGCCACACCATAACTAGAAATAGGTATGTTCAGTAAATAACAAAGTCTTGGGGTTCCCAGTGTGATCAAATATCCTGCAACACCTCAGTAAACCTCAGTGTATACGTAAAGTGCCACACAAGGCCTGGGTGATGGCCTAAACCACAGTTATTATAACATAGAATCCCAGCTATGGCTTTTAGGGAATTGCCTAAGAATCCAAACAAAGTAAGAACATACATGTGGGCCCATTGGGTATGCCAGCCATTAGAAGTGTTTGCTCTATTGCCCATCGTCAATGGGGCTGGTGATTCATGTCTGTGAAAAACAAACACCAGGGTTGTGATGGTGAGAAATTATTTCATGTTGGTTACCTGATTAATGGGAGCTGAGAGCCACTGTGCATTGCCTCTGCCTCTTTCTGTGGTCACCCTGCAGCCCAAGCCACAGAGGAAGACAAAGCTAGTCAGCCTAGCAACAGATACCAGGGAGACGGAGTAAACTGGGCTTGGGTGGGGCCCCAGTCTGGCTCACTCTGTGGCTGAGCTGGTTAGCTGTGATCCTTATGGTCCTCCAACAATGCAGGCCATTGTATTTACTGTCTGTTCCATTCTCAGGAGTTCTTTATTAGGCTCCTGGGCATGATCTTGTGCACCTGAGAACTCCAGACATTTGTTTTTCTCTAAGAGTCCACAGAGGACACACTCACACCATACACACAGATACATACCAATCCCCCCTACATACAGTATATACACATACCACACATGCACACATACCACACACAAATAACTACATACACGCCCATACAATACACTCATATATGCATCACTACACACATACATACACACCATGTACACATATACCAAATACACCTACCACACACACATACATTACACACACCAGACACACATGCATACTGTATCACATGTACTACACATACATACTCAACATCTACATACATAACACACGCACATACACAGCACAACATACATACACAACACACACAGATATTACATACATACCTACACAATACACTCATATACATCACTACATACATACACACTATGCACACATATACCACATACACTTACCACACACACATACACATAACATGCACACGCACCACACACACACATACACACCACATATATACACACACATACATACCATACACATACATACACGACACACACACACACATATATACATACCCACACATACCCCATAAGCATGGTAGGGACAGATCTTTCCTAAAGCCTACTGTGTGCTCACAGAAAGAGATATAGGGCTTAAATAGTATCAAAAAGACAAATCGGTGAGCTCACAGGTCAGTCAAGGCCTGGGCATATGGAAAGGGCCGCAAATGCAAAGCCAGCTTATTAGAGATGGCTGCCTATTGGCCATGTTTACCAAAAGGAGACAACTGACCTGCATCATAGACCATCCAGCTTTTTATATAAGGACCCTGGGCCCTACAGGGAATAGAGGCACACTCTTGTAACCCCAGCAGTATAGAGATGGAAGCAGGAGAACCCAGAGTTGGAGGACAGCATTGGCTACATGAGACCATCTGAACAGAGGGAGAAAAGGACCTTTGATATTAAGATGCCAGTCCAGTGGGTGAGGCTCCCCTGCACTTCCAAAGGTGTCCGGGGCCTCTTGTCTGATGGATTCATGTGTTTAGATGGCTTGAGTTTGTCCAAGCAAAGGCTTTCCTGAGGCTCTGCCAGGGCACCTTTAGAGCTCTGTTGGGGTGTAAACATTTTGTGTAGATGTATACACCCCATTCTATTGGGTGTTACTTTTCATACCTTCCCACATTCCAGAAGTTTGTAGAGTCCTGTCACACTCATCAACATTGCTGTGCCTTGCAAAACATCAAAAAAGAGTAGAGAGGCTGATGGGGTGGGGGCATGAAAGAGGGGCATCAGAGAGGGATTGGCATCAAAATTAATGGAACGTAGTTTTGGAACTCTACCCTTCGTCAGAACATAGGTTGACTTATTTACTTTTTATTTTGCTTTGAGACAGGGTCAAATTCTGTAGCCCTGGCTGTCTTGGAACTTGCTATATAGACCAGGCTGACCGAGAACTCAGAGATCTGCCTGTCTCTGCCTTCCTAGTACTGGGTGGTTTGTTTTTTTGTTTTGTTTTATTTTTTTGTTTCCTTTTGTTTTGTTTTGTTTTGTTTGGAGACGATGGCTTCAAACTTGGTATAAAAGCCAAGGATGGCTTTCAACTCTCATTCCTCCTGCCTCCACCACCCAAGTGGATTATATGCAAGTATAACCAGGATAGGCCGGAGCATTTAGATTTAAATGGCATTGCCAAGGGTAGGTATGAAACATACGGATGTCCAGACTTCTGGAGCTGGAAACTGCCCACATCAGTCACCAAACAGGACAGGCTGGATTCACCTGAGTCAAAATGTGGCACCTGAGAGAGCAGGCTGTTAGGGTGCCAGCTGCCATAACAGTCTGTCATTCTGCAGAATCACAAGTCTTTTATGTGTTTATTGCTATTCTATGGCTGGTGGTGTACCCCAACTCTTGAACTTAGGAATCTCACTGTCCTGCTCTCTCCCACAGCCTTTTGGTGAGGGTGCGGGGCTGGAATTTTCCTTTTCTCTGCCTCACCTCTCTGGCTCAGCCCAGTTCCAGTTTTCAGCCATTTCAACTTATGGCTCAGCTTCCTTCTTGCTGTGCAAGAGGAGGGAGCAATGAATGGGCAGGGGTTCCTGCTGGAAGATTCAAAGAGCAGCTAGGTCAGTATACTGATTCTTCTTTCGTAGACACCAGGCACAGACGGAGAACTTGTCTGTGAGCTTGCTAGAAGCCAAAGGATACCACGGGTGTGGGGAAATGCTCTGTAAACTAACAACAGATCTCTTCAGGCACTGTCTGAGGACATGCAGAGCAAACCAAGCCAGCCCCTGGGCAGCAGTGGTGTGGAAGTCCCAGGGTTCCACATGGTCAGAGGCTTAGACTCTCCCTATCTAGGCCAGAATCCAGTAACTGGACTCTCTCAGGCTGTGTTATTAACTGGATTCCACTCTCACCTGTAAAGTTAGGCCCAGGAAATGTACTCGTACCCCATAGAAATCCCACAGACCTTGCCGTTACAATGTTACCCAAAAAGATCCTCTCTAACTGACTGTGTTTTGTTTGTAAAACCTCAAGCTGAAACCAGCTGCTGGGAGCCTTCCCGGAAAGTTTTCCACAACTGAAACACTTCACCAAAGCTGGGTACACTTTCTCTTTCAGCCTGCATAGTTGTCCCCCAAACCACGTCCCCTTCATCCCTTTGTTAGGTCCTGACCCTCAGAACTCGCCTTTCTCTGGGTAACTCAGTCCTTCCAAGCACTGCCCAGATACCAAAAAAAAAAAAAAAAAAAAGCATGTCCACCGGGCTCGGAAGTGACTGGCTGGCTTCTCCAGGATCTTTCTGGAGTAACCAGAACACAGAAACAGGGCAGGGGACCCTGCTGTTTTTCCTTCTGAGCCCGAAGGAGGCTCTTCTAGGGCGGAGAAAACAGGTCACCCAGGTCTATGGCGCAGGCCATGTGCTCCTGTCCATAGCGCACAACACTGGAACCTTCTGGTTGCTTGCTTGCTCTCTTGGCTTTAATTTTAAATCAGGGGTGCTCCCGCTTAGTGGACGTGGAAGGCACATGCTGCGAGGAGTCACTGTCCAGCGTGGAGACTAGTTTCTCGCCGCTCCCTATGGGATCGCAGCTGTCACCTCCGGCTTGATGCACGCTCCTGTCCGGCGTGGTCATGGGCGGTAGCTTTGTGGTCCCCGAAGCCGCGCGGGCCTGAAACACCATAGTGGCGGACTCAGCTGAGCTCTGGCAGAGGCTCATGCCGTGCGGTTCCTGTTCAAGCCACGCGTGTCCTAACCGAAGGCGCGCCTCTGGAGGCCTGGGCTGGTCTTCCGCGCTGACTCAGCCAGGGACGGCTAGGGCGTGACCGCGGGTGGGGTCCCCAGGGTCTTTCCCTCCGCCTTTCCGGTGTCTGCCGCAGGGACTGGGTGGTGATTGATGGCACAGCAGCCCGCTGGCCAGGAGCGGTCTGGAGGGGAGGGAGGCGGTGCAAGAGGAGGAGCGTGGGTGGGGCCACGGGGGAGGAGCTGGGATCCCGGGTAGGCGGGCCCAAGTGGACCTCATGGAAGGAATACTTGGGCTGAGAGTGCGGTCGTGGGTGAAGCGGGCGACTAAAGGGGCAGGATGTGGCCGCAAGGAAGCAGACGGACCCTGGCTGGGTGGAACCAGAGAGGAAGGGGTACATACCACCCCCCCACTGGAAAGAGCGCGGGAAAGGGGCTGGGAAGGAAGGAGAGGCGGGCATAGGGTGGGTGGGGCGTGGGGGCGAGGCTGGGCGGGGCTGGGGCGGAGTATGCCCCCGGCTCCTCTCTTGCCTCCCCCGCCCCCGGCCGGGAGCCACCTGCGCCCCGCCCCGCCGGCCGCACCCCAGCTAGGGAACCTCCGAGCTCCGTGTGCGCCCTGGAAATCGTTGCAAGTTCTGCTTCTGCCTGGACGGCTTTCCTGGATCCCAGAATGTGGCTTCACTGAGAGCCCCTCTGCCTGTGGACGAGGGAGCGGGTCTTCGGAGCGAACTCTTGGGTGTGGGAAGTTGGTCTGCACTTCGACATCATGACCAGCCCAGAGGGCTCACAAAACAAGGAAATCGACTGTCTGAGTCCAGAAGCGCAAAGACTGGTAAGAGGGAGACGTGGTTCAGACCCGTGCCTGCCAGCATCCGCCGCCTGGGTCCCTCCGACGGCTCTAAGGTCAAAGGCAGCGGCCCCTTCAGCTGTAGTGGTGCTGCTGGAGCAGAGGCGAGTGGGCTTGGGGCATTCGAAAAACCTTATAGAGGGCAGCCCCTGCCTACCATCAGGTGGTTGGCTGAGTGTAAGGTGCCATAGGCGGCGCTCTGAAAAGTACATTTTACACCCCAATGTTCCTCTCAAGGACGAAAAAGAAAGTGGTCTCTCCCTCCGCCCCTGGTGATGGTCTCTAGGCAGGCTCTGCCCAGCTGGCTGGCTCTGGCCAGGACCCAACCGAGATCTTGAGATCTGAGGGTGGTGTAGAGTTTCACAGGGAACTGCTGGTTTGGTGTTTTCCAGAGCACAGCACCTGGGAACTGGCTCCTTATCCAGGCGGCACCTCCTTGCCTTGAGTGGCATGGAGGGTTTACAGGCTCTTGACCTCAGGAACACCTCCCTCAGGGATCCAGGGCCCCAAATCCACTTTGGCGGGTGCCAGGAGCCTCTTGTGTCTGAGCAAGGTGTTACATCACGTGTTTCACTTCCCAAACTTGTGTAGGGACGGTGGGTGAGGACTATGATTTAAAATTGAGGACTATGATTTAAAATTGGGCACCGGGGAGTTGGGGGATTTTTGATTGTTATACTCTGTGTAGTTTATGGTTGTGGTTTGGGGGCTGGGAGTTCAGACAGGATCCGTAACCTAAACTAGACTCGATCTCAGGATTTTCACGTCTCAACCTTTCCACGATTAGGCTTACAGGCCTGCACCCCACTACCTTGTCCATGGCTGTGGTGGCTTATGAATGGGAATATTTAAAAGTAAATTGCACTCGTTGAAACTGTGTGTTTTTATGGAGTTAGTGAGAGAGAGGGAGACCCAAGGTTCCTGTTTTCTCCGGGTTTTGTGAGACCTTGATAAAAATGTAAGCCTCAGACTCATTCTCCAAGTAGGAGTTAGTCCTGTCACTGGCCTTTAAGGAAGAGTAGTCAAGGCAAGGCTGCTTTGAACTGGGGGTGCTTCCTCCAAGCGCTTGGGAGGTTAAGTCAACTTTTATTCCAATGACAGGCTTATAAAAAGTCAGTTCCTTGCTGAGAATTGCACACACACACACCCCCCCCTCTGTTTAAAAGTGTTTATTCTATGTCCCTACTTAAACTTTGGCAGTAAGTGAGGCTTTGGAGCAAGTCTGTAACCTGTAGGCCTAGGGAGGGAACCTGCAGGGCCACTTTGGAACCCTCCTAAGGGAGGATCAGGGAGGAGGGAGAGCTCCCGAGACACTGGTGTTCAGCACGGAGGCCCAGGCAGACCATAGAAGGCAAGTGCGAGGAGGAAGTCAGCCCCCGGCTGGTGCTAGCATGCAGGAACCAAGTGCCTGCGTCCTAGGCCAAGGAAGGATAAACACCAAACCCTGAGAACAGGAATGTAAAAGAAGGCACAGAAGGGCCCAAGAGGTGGGAATCCGCTTCCAACTCCAAGATACCAGCCACGGATCCCCCTACTCAACATGTGGAGCCTGCCTGGGACCCAGACAAGATGCTGTAGCCCAGCATTAAGAGGATAGAAGCAATGTTCAGCCTGGTGCACATTGAGCTAATTGATCCCAATCATCCCTCGAGTCCACTTCCAGAGTCCAGGAAGCACAGAACGCTGAAGGGTGTGTGAATGTTTACATGTAAGGCTATGGCCGAATTCATCTAGCGATGCGCCCTGCCCTGTCCCAGCTGAGGTTATTTTTACTCTTTCCTCCTCTCTCTTAATGTAGTATAACCTTCATATGCTGCTCTGCAGCTCTCTCTGTGCATTTGATGGAGGTCCGATACTTAACAAAAAGATGGTCTAAAAAATCTAACAACGCTAGATTCTTGAACACGTTTAGTCCCAGGAGAATTCTAAAAGAAAATTATGACTCTTCAAGAGGTTTACAAAACAGTAGCAAAAGCTTGATAAATGAACACAGAAAAAGAAACACAGTGTGGCCCCTGTTTATGAGGCTAACGGCCTGTTGGGCAGGAAGTGTCCAGGGTATGACAATGGCCGGTGTATTAGAAGTGGGGCCACCCAGCCGCTCTGGACCCTGGGTTGAGCATGTTTCTGGAGACCAGCAGGGACGGTGACAGAATAGCTTTTGTGTTCTGCAGTAAGTGTTTCTGGCTCGTAGGAGTAGGGGGGGGGTGCCGGGGGAGGGGGAGGGCTGGGGATGGGGGGGGTCTCCAGTGGACGAGGGCCGGGTTGAATGGTTGTGAGAGGACCACGTGGGTAAGAGGAAACAGACAGTGTGTTCTCCTCAGTCTAGACCTGAGACAAAGGGCAAAATTGGGGCAGAGTGTGATGGTGCAGGCCAGGACACCTGCAACCCTGGCCCTCAGAGGCTGCTCCGAAGGCGCTCCAGTTCTAGGCCAGCCTGGGCTATTGAGCAAGAGCCTGCTTCAAAACAAACATATAGGAAATGCTAGAGGCTGAGATATAATTCAGAGGTGGAGTGCTTACCTAAGTAACACTGTGTTCAGGGTCTCAGCACCACAAAGCAAAAAGAAGGGGAGACGGTAGAGTTGAGGGGGTGCTGAGCAGGTCCGCTGGTGAGGGTCTGAGAGGCTCTGCACCCACAGAGGAAACTGGCATTTAGTTTATTTCTTTGTTTGTGTAATCTTACATGTATGGGTGTTTCGGCTGCATGAACGTCTGTGCCCTACTTGCCCTCCTGATCCTAGTGAAGACTGAAAAGGGCGTCAGGTCCCCTGAAGTCATAGACTGCTGTGCCCCACCGTGTAGGTGCTGGGGATTGAGTCCCCATCCTTGAGAAAGGCAGCCAGTGCTTTTCACCCCTGAGCCATGCCTCCAGCCCCAAAGTGGCATTTCTTCAACTTCCCTAACTTCTTTGAGTCACTCAGGTTGTGTCATCTCTGGTCTCTTTCCACACACTGATGAGCACTTACCCCAAAAGGGGTAACGGCCAGTCCATACCAGGGCAAGGATGCAGATAGAGGGGTAGAAGTTAGCCCTGTGGGTCATGTGCACACGTGGCTGAGTGCGGGCAGGCTGGGAATGTAGCCCTGCACAGAGCATGAACTTACTGAAACTCAGTCACAGGGCTCTCAGACACGAACTTTGTAGGTGACATTGTGCCCCCTCACAGGATCCTGTATCCCACCCAGTCCACATGTCCTGAGACCTGGAGTATGGGCTGACATTTTAAATGTGTTGCTTCTCCATGTAGTTAAGTTCTTTCCTTTTGAGTTGTAGGTCTGAGGCCATTTGCCTCCTTTTTCTGGCCTGACTTATTACTGTGTGTTTGTCCTAAGCATGTTTGCACTCTTCCTCCCTCTCCCTCTCCCCTTCTCCCTCTTTCCCTTCCCCTCCCTCCCTCCCTTCCCCCCTCACTCTGTGTGTGTCTCTATCTCTCTGTCTTTGTCTCTTTATCTCTGCTTTTCTCACACACTCTCTCGCTCTGTCTGCCTGTGTTTGTCTCTTCGTGTGTCTCTCTGTTTTTCTGTGTGTAGACGTGTCTGTCTGTCTGTTTTTCTCTGTCTTTCTGTGTGTCTGTCTGTCTCTCTCTCTAGGTTGTATGTCAAACAAGCGCTCTACGCACATGGCCCCGGCCCCAATCCTCAGCCCTGTTGGTTTCGGTTGCCTCGTTGGCCTGAGTGATTGAAGATCGCAAATTGGTGACAGCATCTCGGATTCTTCCTTTATCGAGCTTTCGCTTCCTGTCACAGCTGCTTCCCATCTTGTCATTTGGGTTTCTAAGGCGCCTCTCAGCCACCACTGGGGGCAGGTGAAGGCTGACTTTGAGACCCTTAGACGTGAGGCTGAGTGCATGGGCTTCCTGACTTGGGAAGCCCAGAGATCTGAAAACCCTGAGGTCAGTCACTGACTCCCACAGTACTGGCCAGGGCACAGGTCAGCTCCCCGTCATTGCTGGGGACTGATCCCAGTCCAGAGGTCACAGCTACCAGGCTATTCCAGTATCGGCTCCTGAGGCCTAACCTCTCAGTACAGGAGACCAGGAAATGCAAAAGCCTTGAGCTCAAGGTGGAAACAAGTATCTTGACTCGTAGTGTCATCCTTTGGTGACAATGGAGACTGAATTTCCCTTTTTCTCTAGGTTAGTTTCTGTTCAGTCTAACAGTTATCACATAGCGGAAGCCTCCTTTGTGAACATCATAAAACTCGAGGTTCAGCCCCCACCTACCCTGGTGAGAGCAGGAAACCGATTTACTTCTGGTGGCCATTTCTCGGCACAGCTGATTGGCCTTGAACCTGCTTAGAACCTGCTTGCTCTCAAGCAGAACCAAGTGAGCCAGGCCTTGGTACCACATTGGCTCCTCAAAAGGTAATGCTGAGAGAGGAACAGCTTATCCCAGAAAAATCAGGCTCCAGTGAGTCAGCCCTGGAGCCTTCTGTGACCCCAGTTACTCAGATGCCAGAATTCCCAGAATTCCACTCAATTTAAAGGATTAACCGTAGAGCT
>NW_022196896.1:116677309-116735998 GCF_008632895.1 Mastomys coucha
TATTGCAATAGTAGTTATATAGTTAAATGGATTCACTGCTATCTCCCAGATTAAACCCAACCTTAGTGTGACTACACCCAAGAAGTAATTCAGAATTGCCAGGCGATTGCTGACCACTGCAATAGTCACTTGCCCCAGGGGCAAATTCCAGAACAGCTAATAAAGGCAGAGACAACGCAAAAACAATTAAGCAGGCCTCGCTGGTATGCTTGGTGGGACAGGTCGGTTTATTTCCCTTAAATCTAAAGTATGGCCACTTTATAATAAAGAAGTGACTCAACTGGGCTGTGGTGTCACATGCTTTTGCTCCCAGTACTCAGGAGGCAGAAGCAGGTAGATCTCTGTGAGTTCAAGGTCAGCCTGGTCCACAGAGTTGAGTTCTAGAACAATCAAGGCTCTATGGGGAAACCCCGTGTGAGAAAAGCCATAAACGAAGTAATTCACCTAAAGTCATGGGACGAGAGTTTACTTTTAATGGAGCCTTATTGTCTAACGGAAAATTTTTTTCAAAGTTGCAGTTCTTTTTATTGTTTTTAAGGGTATTTTCAAAGCATTTTTACTTTTTAATGATGTTTATATGTGTGTGTGTTGGGGGGGAGGGGCGGGTATATGCATTGTGCATGCGAATGCAGGATGCCAGAAGATGTTAGGTCTCCTGGAGCTGTAGTTACACCCTCCTCACCCTCACAGCCTAATGTGGGGACTGGATCCAAACTCTAGTCCTCTATGACTTTTTGACCAGGCGGTGGTGGATCATACCTTTAATCCCAGCACTTGGGAGGCAGAAGCAGATAGATCTGAGTTTGAGGCTAGCCTGGTCTACAGATCGAGTTCTAGGACAGCCAGGGCTACACAGAGAATCCCTGTCTTGGGGGAGGGGGTGACCTGTGTGTGTGTGTGTGTGTGTGTGTGTGTGTGTGTGTGTGTGTGTATGTGTGTGTGTGTAAAATTTTTATTATTCCATTGGAGGGGAATGGCTATGTGTGCCACAGCATATGTACAGAGGCCAGAGGCCATCTTTGTAAACTTAGTCTCTCCTTTCACCTTCACGTGGGTCCAGGGATTGACCTCAGACCACCAGGCTTTCATGCCAAGCACCTTTACCCACAGAGCCATCTTGGTGATCCACCATTTTTATTTTATTTTATTTATTTTATTTTATTTTACTTTTTAGGACACAGGTTTGTACTATGTGGGCCTGACGTTCATCATAGTTGTGACCCTCCTGTCTCACTTCCTGAGTGCTGGGATTGTATTGCGGATAAATTAGGCCATCCTATTAGGCCCACAACATCAGTTCTGATCCGTGTGCGTGTGGCAAGGCAGTGTGTGTGTGTGTGTGTGTGTGTGTGTGTGTGTGTGTGAGAGAGAGAGAGAGAGAGAGAGAGAGAGAGAGAGAGAGAGAGAGAGAGAAAGAAATTACCCTTCACAGGAATGCACAGGTGTATCTAGCTTTAGAAATTACTGAGAATTTTCCTAGAGGGAGAAGGTGGAGGTGTAGTGCACCTTCCCGTTGTGTAACCTCCCCAGGACCAGTGTGTGTCTCTTGTACTGCTGAACTTGGAGTGAACTGCCTTCGTGTCTCTCCCTCTGTCAGTAGCTGCCATGGAAGACACTTCATAAGTCATAAAAGTAGCTAAATTTACCAGGCCCCCTGCTGAGTCAGCCCTGGTGAGATGTCAGCCTTTACTACATAGGAGTAGACAGTTACCTGTCTCCGATTTACAGATGGGGACTGAGAAAGTCAGGAGGGCTGATGAGTCCCCTCCGACAGGTGGTGGGGCATTCAGACCCCTGGTCAGCTGACTCGAAACTAGTGCTGACTGTGGCACCACTGTATACAGCATGCTTCAGGCTAGCCTGGCAGGGAGCAAACATGTCACCAGTTGCTGTCACCACTGACATCAGCTTCTCTCAGTAACTGTGGGGTTTCGTCACTCGGGTACCCCCACGCCTTGTGCTTGTTTGTTTTTTTTTTTTTATTTTATTAATTTTTTTTTACTTATTCACTTTACATCCCCACTTACTGCCCGCCCCAGTCACCCCTCCCACATACAACCCTTCCCCTCCACCTCCCCTTCTTCTCTGTGTGGGTGACCCCCACACACACACCCCTTTTTTGACACAAGGTCTCCTATGTGGCTGACAAGATTTCCTGGTCCTCCCACTCCTGGCTCCGAAGTGTTGGGATTACGGGCATGTGGTACCACACCCAGCTTATTACCCTTTTCTGTGTCTGGTAATTTTCACCAGAGAGGATGTTGACTGGACTCTCTTTTTCTAACTAAGACAGAGAATGGTGGGAATGGAAGATTGGTAGGAGCCTCAGTTTTGCTATATTTTTAAGTTCTGCTGACATTAGATGTTGCTTGTGAATCTGTTTTATGGGATTGAACATCGGGGCCCCTGGTCATGCTGAGGTACACTCCAAGTCTCTTGTCAGTCACGCATCAGCATCTCTGTGACTTAAGCCTTTATCTGGTAGATCCGAGAGGCACCTCTCCTCCTCTAACCCACACTGACAAGTTCATTGAATTAGAACGAGGCTTCTTCCATAGCTGTTGCCAGGAATGTTGGTCAAATACAAGAATGGTTGTGTTGTGAGAATTCTCTGCCTGAGGAGATGTGAACAATGTCTTCCCCCTCCTCCCAAGGTCCCATCGATAAATCAAAGTGCCATTTTACTGAAGTTCAACCTTGCGAACCAAAGAATTTATTTAGCTTACATATAGAAATCATGGATGAGGGAATATGGCTGACTGGAAAGCAGCTGCCCTGGAAGGACCTTACTCAGCATGAATGATGGCTTCTCTGAAGCCACACAGATGAGAGTCCCTTTAGATTAACCTTCTCTAGCCTATATATTCCCTATGTATTCTAGCACCTCCTGAGACCCCCACAGCCATGAGCAATTAGGGACAGAATTGCATCCGCCTGGCTGGGAGGACTGGTGATCTCCAAGGACTCTCCACTCCCTCCCCATTAAGGAATGTCAACACTCGGACAGATCCTGCTGGCATGCACAGCTTACTTGAAGACAGCAGCTGTTTTAGCTTGGTGGACAGTAGTGTGCTACAAGTTGTTACAAGCTGTTCCATGTCTGGGGTCTGCAGTTTTCAGGCTTATTCTTAGAAAGAACAGTGTCAACAGTTGGTGAAACCTTTGGAGTGGGTTTCAGGAAACAGTCTAGAATGGGGCAGACAGAGGTGAGGGTGTAGAGCCTAGATGTGGGTCCTGGAAGGGACCCCTAAATTAAGAAGAAGTGGCCCTCTTTGGTTGAGCCTTAGTCATGGCTTTGCTGTCACCACTGTGGTATGTATTATCTTCAGCCCCCTTGGTGCCAGACATGACCTAGGATGTCATGTTCGTTAGGTGAGCATCCTGGTCCTCAAGAAACCCATTTCTTGCGGGGCGGTGGTGGCGCATGCCTTTAATCCCAGCACTTGGGAGGCAGAGGGAGGCAGATTTCTGAGTTCGAGGCCAGCCTGGTCTACAGAGTGAGTTCCAGGACAGCCAGGGCTATACAGAGAAACCCTGTCTCAAAAAACAAAACAAAACAAGAAACCCATTTCTTTTAGAAATGATGTCGCCTGGTTCTTACTTCTGAAGTAGAGAACATGTTTGCAACTGAATGACGAAGCTTTGTTCCAGAGCTGTGGTAGAACTCACACTCCAAGCCAGGACTGCCGACACCCTCTCTATCTCTACCCAGGAACTCGGCTCCCATAAGAATACGCAACCCAACCTTGGGCACCTCTGGGGCTGCCTACTGGGTCCCTCAAGCACCGAGCAGTGTAATACCTCCTTGGAGCCTGTGGGCCTAGCTAAGAGCTAGAGTAACTGATTTTTCATTAAAGGATAATTTTAGAGCCTATAATTCACTTTAGTGACCTTTGATAGTGTTTTTAAAGACATTCTACAGAGGAAGTTGAACTTCAGCCCTTAGCTCTATGCCCTGTGTCCCTTCCAGTGCACTGAGGAACCCGCTGGGACTCCACTGATCTTATGGCCTGAGCTCCAAGCCCCATGAGGGCAGTGTACTAGTATAGCTGAGTGCCATCAGAAAGCTGTGCTCAGAGACACAGCAAAACGCTTTATAGCTCAAGCGCAAGGACCTGAGTTTGGAGTCTCTCCCTGGGGCTTGCAGGCCAGCCACTCTGGTCAAGCTGGTGAGCTCCAGGCTCAGTGAGAGACCCTATATCAGACAAAGTTACAGCCATAAAGAGCAAGCTCCCTTGCACCTGGGAACCCCATGAGAGAGGTAGATCTTGGGAAGATGAACAATTCTTTAAAGAATGGGATGAGACTCCTATGCCAGCCGAGGGACATGGGCAGTCATTAACATGGAAGAGCCAGCCTTGGCCACTGTTGCAGAGGTACCCAGCTAATGCCTGCCCTTTCCTGTGCCACCCCAAGCACTCAGTTGGCTGCACTCAACGGCAGACTGTTTTTAGAGTCTGCTGAATATAAGCTGTGGGGGTTTCCTTAGAAACAAAAGTCAGTAGCTGCTGCTGCTTCCTGTAACCAAGGCAACTCAGGAAAGGGATTCTGTCACTGTGCAACCTCCACCCGGTCTGGAAACCACCATGGGTTTGTCAGCCATGCTCATGTGGGTGTGGGTGGGCGCACTCCAGGGTTTCCAAGCTCCCATGGAAGGCTTTTGCTCCTTCTCTCATGGATGGAGCATGCCAGGACGGAGGCTCCTGCCTGATTCTAAACCAAGCCAGTGATTTGGGGGTGGAGGTGGGGGTACCACTTTAGGCTTCAGCTCCATGATATTGCTGTTGCACTCACACAAGGGACCTTCCACAGCATCCCTAGAAGTTTTCTGAAATGGCTGTAGATTACAGTTAATGTCATGATGCTGTATGCCCAGATGAAAATGGCTGTCAGTTCTCCTCAACTCTAAATCCTGGAGGGTTCGATGAATGTGTCCTTAGCATAGACACTTCCTCCCAGTGGTGGCATCTTTACATTTAAGTAGACACACGGGACATCATTTCTGTGGGAGACAGACCAAGGAGATGCTGGTGTCCCTGGGGCCCCTCATCTATCTGCGACCCAGAGGTCTCTCTATCAAGCCCACCTGGAGTTCTTGAGAGAGGAGAATGTTGCATCCCACCACCAGATACACTGCAGGTCTGAGCTGCCTGTGGGCTACATGCAGGGAGTCTGCCTGTGGACGGAGGGGTGGGAGCTGGTTTTGCAGGCCAGAAGGCTCCCTCAGTCTGGTGGAGGAAGTGACCTGAGACCAAAACTGTCTCAATCCCCTTTCTTAAGAACTTCCTCAGAGCTGTGACACTTGTATGTAAATCTTTCCAGCTCTGTAGACTCTGGGACCCCTGGTGTCGGTCAGTACCATGTCCAGAGGGGCAGAAGGCCTGGCATGCATAGTTTTCTTTTTAGACATGAGTCTCAAGAAAGTCCTAGAGGCTCAGGACTGGCACAAACTGAGCCTGGATGCTAGAGGACTCCCTGGGGGTGAGGGGTGGACCTCCTGCAGACCTACCTTAGCTGAGCACACTACATGAATCATGTGTCTAGTCTTCCATGGCCAGAGGAGCCCCAGTCAGGAGCCTCAGGAATACTATGTGGGCCAGTGAGATTCCTCACTGACACCCACAGTGCATACTTTACTGATCATCAAGACATTCCACTGACCTCTCAAACAGTTCTCTGAAGCCTCTGCCAGCCTGTCCCTGGGGCTGTCACATATCCAGCTATATAGCCCACAAAAGGCATTTCAGTGGAAATGATTTCCTGCGGCTAGCCAGTGAATGGGGCATTTGGCCACAGGGACCCTGCAGCAAGCCGTACGACTGGCGGTAGGGGCGGTAGGTAGAAGACCTGAGGCCTTGGGTCAGACTTATGCTTCTCTAGGGCTCTCTTTGCCATCCTTCTTACCCGGGTGCATGTGTCCTTGGATGTGTGTGTCTCATCCGTGATGGGTGTGTCCCTGGATTGTGTGTGTCACCGGGGTGGATGTGTTCTTGGATTGTCTGTCTCACCCAGGTAGGCGTGCCCTTGGATTTGAAACTGGTTTATGGCCTGTCAAGAGGAGTCTGGAGTCAGATCAACTTTGTGGAATTGTTTAGGCAGCTTTGGTGATCTATGGGACCTTTCTGGCTGTCCCCACCCTCGGGAGTGCCTCAGTTTAAAAGCCCAGCCTATAAAAGCTGTTTATAGGATCCCAGGCCTGGGCCCACTGCTGCTAGGGGCGTGCCAGCCACAGGCCCATAGAAGGGGAGAGGAAACTCACATTCTGAACCAGTAGCTTCGGGAGTTCCCAAGAAGCTAGCTAGCCTGTGGCTTGTCACAGGAGCCTGGACCTGTCACCTCCTACCTCTGCCCTGCCCATGAACCAAGATGAAGAGCCACGATGGGCTTGCTTCTACCTGGACAGTTTCTAGAGCAACCAACAGAACCAGGCGCACTTTCCAGCAGCCAGTGCACATGGCTTTGGGCTTTGGGTCCTTCCTTGACAACACCCCCTCCTTCCTTTCCTACCTTCCTACAGCCTGAGAAGGAAGGGTCTAATATCCCAAGGCATACGTGTACTCCCACGTGGCAAGGTTCCTCTTGCCATTGGGAAAGCATCAGCATGCCTGAGACTTTGCAGCCCCGGTGGTCTGGACCTCTGGAGGAGAGGCAGCTGGTCCCTACCAGTGCTCCTCAGGAAACTGTCCCTAGTCCCCCTACAGGCTACCAGCAGCAAGTGGAAGGTTGTGCCTTGGAGAGTTTTAAACCTGTCTGTGACCTCATGCTATGGTTTTGTATTCTGGCAAAGCACCTGTCCAGAAAAGCTCTGTGCCACACCCCTGAAGCACCTACCCAAGGCAGCCGACGACCACCCCGAGAACCACCTGGACAATGAGCACACTGAGGATAGCCCAGGGCTTTGCACTGTACACAGGGGATGACCCTGGAGGCCAGGTGCCACACCGTGGACCTTGGCTGCTTTGTACTTCGGTTCATTTCACAACCGGGTCACATCCAGCCTTCCCTGGGGACTCAGTAGGGACCATATTCATGACTGTCATCCTCCTGCTCCTGTCTGTGTGTTGCCATTGTTGGCAGTGTGTCTGAATAGGAGGAAGCGTGCCGCTGAAGCACTGGCTGATTCTATTTGGCTTCAAAGCTCGTGAGCTGCACTGTGTGTAGGTAGGGTTTGTGTCATGAAGACATGCCCAGTCACATGTAGAGGGTTTGGATCCGTATCCATGTTTGGCTCCTCTGTCTGCTGGTGTTTGGTTGGGCAGGTTCCAGGAAACAAGATGACTGCCTTCATTTCCTGTACTGTGTAAGGCTCTGTCTCCCCACAAGTCATTGAGCACTTTAAGAGATGTGGGTGCCGAAAGTGGAGGAGTTTACAAGGACCCGAAGATGTATTGAATTACAGACTAATCTTCTAAATCCCGATATCAGGAGTAGCTGGCACATAACAGGCTTTATTCACATGGCTCCTTTGCCAGCCCATGCCTATATTCCTCAAGGCAGGGCTGGTGGCTTTACAGTTTCTAATACCACCACCCCTCAAAGGACAGGGTGCATGTTGGCCAAAGTGTACTACAATGAGAATTGTGTCCTGGTGGGGAGGGGAGGTCATTTGGCGTGTGCATCCCATTTAGAGACTTTGGCCCAGTGCCAAGAATGAATCCCGATGGGATGAGGAGCTGACTGAGCAGGCGTCCTGGCATGGTATGTGTATGAGGTATACCCAGCATCCCCAGCTCAGAGGAGGCCAACAGGAGCAAATGTCATCTCAGAAGCGAGGGCATCTGTTGGTTTGTAATGAATACCCAGAGAGTCCAAACTTTGAATAGTGTTCATCTGACTTCCTAGCTCTGAGGTGAGGAATGTAGGCCTCACCTTGCTCTGCTCTGGGTCTCTAACGGGCTATCATTACCCAGCTAACCAAGCTGGGTCCTTTCGGACCTCAGGATCCTCTTCTGAGCTCATCTGTGCTTCCAGGCCCTTCGTTTTCTTGGAGGTTATAGGATAGTGGCCCCTGTTCCTGCTGGCTGTCACCTGGGGACTGTTCACAGCCCTTGGAACCCCTCACAAGCCTCTCTTTTATATGGCATCCAGATTCCTCAAGACCAGCGAAAGGCTTGCGCTGGCCTTCTCTTAGAGGCCTCATCTAAGTTCGTTTTGCTCAACTCAAGGTCAGCGGATGAAAACCTTAAATCTGTACTGTTCTCTCTGCCATGTAATGTTATGATAGGGACAGGAGTGACCTCCTCTTCATGCTCACAACTCCGCCCACACACACTCAAGGGAACTCCTAAACAGGTGCCTACATAGAGAGCCTCTGTACCAGTCAGCAGCATAGTCCTGGTGACCCTCCTACAACTTGTAGGCCTTTCTAGAACTCTAACAACTAGATTCTCTCTCCCTCTGTCCCCTCTTACCCTTCTGGTCTTTTCCACAAACACTTCCCTGTGTTACTCCTTGTCCAAGCTGATGGACTAAACACTGTGGTCAAAACTCTTCCCTAGTCTCTGCCTCCCCCCCCCCCCCCCCCCAGACAGGGTTTCTCTGTGTAGCCCTGGTTGTCCTGGAACTCACTCTGTAGACCAGGCTGGCCTCAAACTCAGAAATCCACCTGCCTCTGCCTCTCAAGTGTGGGGATTAAAGGCGTGTGCCACCACTGCCCGGCAGAATCTTTAAAATGATACTAAGTGCCAGGCCGAGTTCTGATGTAGCCGTGACGAGGCAGCACCCCATGGCTGTGCTCCAGCTCCAGCCCAGCCCCAGCCTCAGCTTACGATTGTTGATTGCCCTTTGATTTGAAAGATGTGGGCTTGGACTGATAAGGAGCCACACAAACAAAGTCTGCTGTGAAGTCAATTCCTCGGAAGTTAGAAAGAAATCCCTTGTGACTCAGCTTAGATTAGGATGGAAAGAGATCAGGGATGGGCATGATTGTGAACTCCGGAAATCCCAGCATGCCAGGGGGTGGGAGGACTGAGGCAGGAGGATGGTGAATTTCAGGTTGGCCTGGGCTATGGAGAGACCTTATCTTTTAAAAGAATCAACGATGAAAATATAAAAAATAGAGAAGGAAGGACCAGTTTGTCTTCTGATGTGTATATATTGTAAGTGTGTAGGTGTGTATGCATGTATATGTCTGTACATATATACATACATGCATGCATACATACATACATACATACATACGGTCAGGAAGGCAGGGTGCAGGTCAGCTCTCAGTACCTATCTCCTCTGAGAATGTGCCTCTGAGAAAGTCAGACATGCTTAGGCCCTTGCTTCTTACTGGCCAGCCCCACTAGCCAGTTGAGGACTACCCAGAGAGTGCTGTTTATAATGACCCAGGGAGGGTGAGACATTGCAAAACTCCAGAGTTGTGAGTTGAAGAATTACTGACTGCGTATCAAGGAAGCTTACCTGACAAGAAGGAGTGCCTTGATACCAGAGAAAACGTGAATTCTGGAACATTCTACCTTGTACTCCTCTCAGTCCTGGGTTGCATGAGATAAGACCATTCACATGATCTATAGACATGCAAAGGGGTCAAAATGCCATCTATGACCCCTTAGTTGGCCTAGTCAGATGTGTTCTGATGTGGGGGGGAGGCTCTACCATCCAGAGCCCTCCACTGTGTCCTTGGGAGAACCCGAGCTTCTTACACTGCAGGGGAGAGAGAAGTCATATAGACCATCAGGGTGGGCCAAGAGGGATTGGGCAGGAGTCTCACAGAGTAGATCTGTCTGTCTGTCTGTGAAGCTGAGGTCCTGCAGGAGCCCCTGACTCTGACACCGGACAGTGCTAAGGAGTGTGTCATACAACATAAAAGAAGGGCTTAGGACAGCGTCCACCTGGTGTTTAGTTAGGGCTCAGGGGTCGCCCTCCTGTCCCCAGGATGACAGGGATGATACCAAACTCTGCTGAGCTGTGTTTCTCCTAGACATATGTGTCTATGATGTAGCTTTATTTCTAAGCAGGGCGCAGTAAGATAGTAGCAACAATGTTGCAGACTGTGGCCGTCTTAGCACATGATTTTCCTTTCCTTTTTGCAGCTAGGAACTTTCACCTCTTTATTAAAGGGAAGTAAGTGCTTCTACCCTCCTCTTTGGCATATGGAAACTGTCAGAATCACCAGTCCCTGTGCTTGGGGGCCATCGCTAAGACAAACGGGGGCAGGCAACCTCAATACAGGTGCTGGCTGTTGCTGGCGCGGAGCTAACTGTAACTAACAGGCAGGTAGTACATAAGATGTGGAAACTCTGGAGAAAGGGAGCCAACGTTTGGGCAAGGCAGAACAAAATGGTGCCGGATTTGATCACGTGGCTTAGCATCGCACGTGTTTAAAAGCATAGGAATTATTTATTTCTGAGATTTCCAGTGGAAGGTTTCTGGACTTTGGCGGACCCCACCCTGCTATTTAAAACCAGATAAAGGCGGAGCTCCCGGGCTCACAGCCGCTCCTCTTCCTACTCCTGACAACCCTGCCTCACCAGTGCATTTGGGAATCACATGGTGTGCTTGTTAAGCCCTAAACAAGATTTTCTCTCCACCGTGTCATTAACTATGTACCAGGAAGTTGCCTGGTCTGTTCTCTAATAAGGTTTCTGGGTCTGTTTCAGGCGGAGGCCAGGCTTGCAGCGAAGCGTGCAGCCCGCGCCGAGGCTCGAGAGATCCGGATGAAGGAGCTGGAACGGCAGCAGAAAGAGGTAATGGGGGCTGAGCGTTCCGAGGTTGGCTCTTTCTCTGTCAGGACTGTGAAGACGGGCTACCTGCTCCTGTTGAGCACCTGCTCTCGTCCTTGTCACCTTAGTGTTGCTCCTGCTTGGCATGTGTGTGCTCCTTGTAGTTCTTGTTCCAGGTTGGCCCCAAGAGTGCACGTAGCTCTGATGCTGGGCATGGCTGCCCAATGGGTGGCCTACCGGAGCCTGAGAGATGCTCGCAGCCTGCGAGCTTGCCCTTTAGTTGTAGTGCCTAGGACAACTTTCTAGCTGAGAAGAACTGGAGAGGACTGAGTTTGGGCTTCTAACAGCGGGGAGTGGGGTCTGGATTCTCTCAGAACCTGAAAAGAGAAAAATGATTTCCTTTTAATTTAATTTGGCCAACTTCTTTCCTTTAATAAGAAAAAAGTTGCTTTGAGGCTTATGTAGTATCTATCAGTGGTTAGCGTAAACCCTGGAATAAGTAGGCAAAGGAACAAATAAATGTTAGGGTTCTGGCTTCCTCACAGCCTTTCCTCTAACTGGTAAATGATCCCTCTGAGGGAGTATTTGCTCCAGCCACATGCTGCGGGGCTCAGCCATGAAGAAGATTTGAAACCAGCTGCCGGAGGGGTCCTTCGTGCACATGTTCTGGTTCTACTAATGCAGCCCAGCTGATGTCCATCATTTGTGCACCTTCAGATGGAAGCTTGGGGTTCCTGGTTTTCTTCAGTCCCGAAGGTTCCTCCACCAGATCCACAAGTCTCAAACCTGTCACGTGTACTGTTTAGGGGTGACTGAGCCACAGCTTGTGATATTCACTGTCCTCGGCCTGGGGACTTTGCCACCCCGGGAGGAAATATACCAACAGAAGAAGGGATGGAGCCAGACTTGACTTGGGGAAGGAAACTTTGAGGTAGTGCATGGGTGGCCGTACAATGTTGGGAGCTGCAACTGTACCCTAAAAAGGGGGCACCAGAGCCCCATTGTGGGGGAAGGTGGTCAGGGCAGTCACCACAGTGAGGAGTCCTCTTCCCTATGCGGTGGTGATCACAGGATGACCTTTAAGTAGGCTTGGCAAGCATCTCCTTTATGCTAAGCTGTGAGTAGAAAAGTAAACCAGTATTGGAAAATGACTCCTCCTTTTTTTCTTTCCGGTTACGAATACAAATGAAAAATTTTCAGAAGTGTAATGCGTTTTATAGTCATTGTGATTTTTACATTTAGAAGTTGGTACTTTTGGGTGGTTTTTTGTTTGATGAGACAAGGTCTCTCTGTGTAGCCTTGGCTGTCCTGGGACTCCCTCTGTAGATTAGGCTGGCCTCAAAGTCATAGAGATCTGCCTGCTCCTGCCTCCCAAGTACCGGGATTAAAGGTGTGTGTTGCCACCCTAGCAATCTGCCACAATTACCAGGGTGTTCTGCTAGTTCTGGGGAAGAGAACTATAGGGAGGAGAGTTCTCTATATAGTTCTGCTATAGGGAGGAGAGAGAACAACCCAACCAACACCGCAGCCCCTCACTGCCTAGCCTCTCAGTCCTGGCTATTATTAGCAACATCAGGCCTGACTGGAGCTCATACCATCTGATAGCCCAGGGCACTGGCATTTTAAGTTGTTGATTAAGGAGAAATGAATATGCTTTGGAGAAGTGGAGCTTAGCCACCGGGGTTGGTATTTTGTTATAACACTGTGAAACGTGATCCTTGCTTTCTCCGGACATGCTGCTGCTGAATGGGGATGGCCTTCATAGAGGAAGGTGGTCGGAGCCCGGGCAGCCTGGAGGAGCTGAGGAGGCCTCAAGCCCGTGCCAAAGTTGGGGTCCCCCAAGAGAGCTTGCAGAACATGGCAGAGAGCAAATATGGGAAAGGCAGAAGTACTAGAGTGCAGGTCTGCCACCAGGTCTTAGGACAAGGAGCTGTATCCAGATTCAGGGTACTCCAGGGTACTCCCTGGTAATGGCGGTTAGCTACACAGATGGCAGGAGCCAATTCTGCATCATCCTCGAGCTGTGCTTCAGGACTGCTTGAGTATGGGCTTTACCAGATGAGAATAGCATGTAGGCATTCTTTGGGAAATCGTAGGGATCCTTGGACTGATAGAAAGATGTGTGTCTTTTTGTTTGTTTGTTTTTTGTTTTTTTCGAGACAAGGTTTCTCTGTGTAGCCTTGGTTGTCCTGGAACTCACTCTGTAGACCAGGCTGTCCTCAAACTCAGAAATCAGCCTACCTCTGCCTCCCTCTGCCTCCCAAGTGCTGGGATTAAAGGTGTGCACCACCACCGCCCGGCTGAAAGATGTGAGTCTTAATGCCACTGCCGGGACAGTCATTTTGGTTGGAGGTGCTGCGTTTATTATATTATAGTGAATGTTGACTATATTTACCTGTACTTTCCCATATAAATCAAATGACAGATTTCTAGTCCTGGGCCCTTGACAAGGTCCGACATAGGACTCACGGTTTGTCAAATGAATGCAAGTATCCCTGTCTTAGTGGAGACTGAAATTAAAAGACAGTTCCAAAGCGAAGCACCGTGTTGGGGAGAGGGAGCCCGTCTTTTCTTTCGGCACAGCCTCAAGGCTGCAGTGTTTCAGCGGAATGTTCTTTCCTGTAAATCTGCGTGGACCAGGCCGATACAGCCTTTCTATCAATCCTTTCTGAATCTGACCACTCAATTTCCCACTTAAAATTTGACACTTTCTGGTTAAATAGTAGTGTGAAAGGCAGTTTTCTTTTTAAAGGTAACTTCATGTTTATTCTTTGATGATTTTGTACATGTTTATATGATGTATTTTGATCAGAACCCTCTGCCATTCCCCTTTGTGGTTCCCCTCCCACTCCCTCCGAAGCTGCCTTCCCTCTGGGTCCCCATCTCCTTTAAAGTCTGAAAAGATGTCTTTAATTCTATTCCCTGCTGTGGCAATAGACTGTGCATCTGTGTATGGTAACTGTGGGGTCTGCAGACGCTGTCAGGGAGCGAGCGACCGTCAGCCATCATTTAAGACAACACCAAGCAAGTGAAGACGTGGACCTTAATGCATTTTCTCTTTATATTTAATCTGTAATCTTTGCTTTTCTGTAGTACAGCGTTTGTTCATATGTTCCTGCAATTTTAACCGAATTTTCTGTTTCTCCTCCTGCCTGTCTCTTTCGTCCTTTCCTATAGATCTATCAAGTCCAAAAGGTAGGCCCTGCCCTTCACTCCTAGTGCGCATGTGCTGCTTTTTCCTTGCCGAGGCCCTGCCACCTGCTGCAAAACAGTGCTGTCCACTGAGCACCCCGCTTGCCGTGCCCACCTCCACCCCCATGCCCACCTCCACCCCCGTGCCCACCTCCACCCCCGTGCCCCTGTCAGACACACCAGTCTCTCCCAACATGAGGTAGCAGCCATGCATGAAACACATCCCTCCATCCGTTTGCCTCAGGGATTTGGAAGGTTGTCTCCAACGGAGAAAAAAGTTCTAACACATACCACATTTTTAGAACTGGAAGAAGCCTTTTTAAATTGTATATTAAAAAGATAAAAGATGTAAGGTGACTGTAAGATACAATGTAAATTGCCACACATTAAGACATTGTTGGGTTAAGGGTAGGAGCACAGTTCTGTAATCCTAGCACTCAGGAGGGAGAGGCAGGGGGTCACTGAAAGGCTGTGCTGGGATTCTGTGGTTATTTGGAGACAGCCTGGTCTACATATATAGTGAGTCTCTGTCTCAAAAAAATGAGGAGAGAGGGAGAGAGAGCGAGAGGGAGGTAGAGAGAGAGAGAGAGAGAGAGAGAGAGGCAGAGAAGAGAGGGAGAGAGGGAGAGAGAGGGAGAGAGGGAAAGAGAGAGGATAGATGATGAGTGGAAGGGATGGATGGATGGACAAACGGATAGAGAAATTAGTTATTAGGCCAGGTATGGTGGCCCCAGCACTTAGGAGGCTAAGATGGATAAAATTTCAGGGCAGAAAAGAATAAAAATCTAGAAGTAAGAAGAGAATGAAAGATTATAGATTACTGAAGGTAGATTTAAAAGTCTTAATAAAAATTTGAAAACCACAAAGCTTTAGAAACGAAATCCCGCTGCCCTCCCCACTCAGCACTAGAACATCATAGGCTAACACTCTCTAATGTCCTCTCAATTCCATGACAGCCGCAGAGGCGAGGACAGTGAGCAGGACAGGCTGAGCATTGGCTCTTCACAGGCCTGCAGCTCAGCCAGGGTGGCCCCCCGAGAGTGGTCACAGGCTTGCTGAGCCTTTCCTATGTGTGAGTCTTTCCTGTGGGAGAGCCTGTGTTCTTTCCTGCACTTGTTCAGTTTCTGCCTAGAATGGCTGCTGTTATCTTTTAAGGCAGAAAGTCAGAGTCAGAACCCAGTCTCTCAGAGTTGAGAGTATACAGGCCTCTTAAGCATCTCACCGGTAAGCCTCAGAGCCTGCGACAGACAATCCTGAGCTCAGTTTGATGACCCTCAGCCCATCCAATCCTGCCACAAGTGGGAAATCTCCTCTTCTGAATCAGCGCAAAGGTCCAACGGATAGCCAGCTGAGTCTGTAGACACACTGTCGTCCTAGCATCTCATATGGGAATGGATACTGAAGCCAGAGTCCCATCTTCTAGAATGGCAGGAGGACTCTGACAGGTTCCAGGAAGGCTGGAAAGCCCCCTGATGGCAGTGAGACTGCAGGACATTGCTGTCCCAAACCCGGCAAAGGGCCTGGATCTGGTCATTTCCCCTCTTGTCCTCCCCTTTCCTGTTCAGCTGACGAGACTGAGATGTGCCGGGAGAATGGTCAGATGTAAGCTCAGATGCAGGGCTCAACTAGAAGAGCTCTGGAAGCCCACCACGGTTTGTATAAATGTATCTAAGGGAAAGGAAGGATGATGAAGGAGCCAGGAGCCAGGCAGGGTTCTCTGCTAGTCCTATGGCCACTGGGCAGGTAGTTTCTCTGGATTCAAGGTTGTTTCTCTAGGCCGAGCACCTCGTACCTCAGTCTGGCTCCCCTGTGTCTTAACCAAGAGATTAAGATCAAACAGAAATGAAAGCACCATATGGTACACGTGAATTAGATCTGGATGTCAGAGGTGAGTGTGGAGCTAACATTGGCTGACTGCACAAGAGGCTTTTTTAGCACAAGGGATCCACTGGAATTGTAATTAAAATGTGACATGGACACCTTGAGAAGTGTTTGCTTTTATTTATATGAGCACACTGAAGCTGTCTTCAGACACACCAGAAGAAGGAACTGGATCCCATTACAGATGGTTGTGAGCCACCATGCGGTTGCTGGGAATTGAACTCAGGACCTCTGGAAGAGCAGTCAGTGCTCTTAACCGCTGAGCCATCTCTCCAGGCCTGAGCGTTTGCTTTATTTCCTTCACAAATGTGTATTCTAAAGAAATTGGTGTCAATGCAAAAGACAGCTCTCACTCAGAGGGGAGTAAGAGAGAGTTTATTCTGAGCCAGAAATGAATGACCACAGCCAGGGGGCACAGATTCAGGTTGCTACAAATACCTCAACTTTTTATAGTTACAAAACCAAAAGTAAGTCACAAATCAAGGGATTTTCCCATATACGTTGGTAGGAAAACCATGTAGGTAGGTGGGTTAGAGCAGAGAAGAGAGATCTCAGGGTAGGTTTTAGGTGCTAGTTGGTAACATTCTTAGGTTTTTTTTGTTAGTCAGAGGTTAGATCTACTAAGTTAATAACATTCCAAAGACTTTGACTGTTAAGGACCAGATGCCAAGGTGGTGATAAGAGACTTCGGTGGGAACTAAAGGCAGGAGAGATCATTTTGGCTTTTGACCTTCACGATCACAGCTCTCTAATGGGTTCAGCCTGCAGAACCTTCTACACAAGTGGTTCTCAACCCTCCTAACGCTGCGACCCTTTAATACAGTTCTTCACGTTGTGGTGACCCCCAAACCATACAGTTATTTCACCGTTACTTCATAACTGTAATTTTGCTACTGTTAGGAATTGTAATGTAAGTCTCTGATATGTGACCCCCAGGTTAAGAACCCCAAGGTTCTCCAGACACGGCTCTTTCGCAGAACTTAGCGGGGTAGACTGCTTGGTGTGGCTCTCTTGCACTAGCTTAACACGCTTGGCTATTTCAAGGCTGTGTGTGGCATTCTTCCTCTCTCTGCTTTTCTACTTACCATCATCTCTCCGAGGAAGGAGCAGGGACCACGTGTCTAAAATCTCGCCCTCCTTCAAGGTGAAAGGAAACCCAATAGAACCACGGCATGCTCAAGTGATTAGAAAGCCATTTCAAAATGTCCCTGTACCTCTGGCACCCAGATTTATATTTCTGATTATAAGCTTAAAGTGTGTAAAAATGCAAAACCTACTGATTTGTTGTCAGTTCCTTGATTTTCTTCCTAGAAATAGAGGAGAAAATAAGGGGAAGGATCAAGCAGGTTGTTAAGCCCTAGTTCTTACCCAACCTGGGCACACCCTAGCAATGGAAGCAGCCATTCTGGCTTACTTGAGTCTAACTGGGACCACCATGGCTTAGAGTAGGTAGGTACAACCTAGAGCCGTTGGCTACAGTCTCTTCCCACCCAAAGGCCTGCTCTATAGGTCCTAGACATCTGCCAACAGTTTTGGATTCTCCAGCCTGCATTGGGCACAGGTATCGGACAGCAGGACCCTGCAGCTAGAAGCCAGCTCAGCACAGCGCTTCCCCCTCCCTCCCTCCCTCCTTCTGGGGCCCCCTTCCTGGGGCAGCAGCACGGAATGGCTCTCAGCTTGGGCTTCAAGTAGACAGTGTTTGTTCCTCCTGCGAACGGCTTTGCAGAGGGGCCTACAGTGGTTCTGCACAAGGTTGTCTTTCCTTGGAAGGCCACCCTTGTCTGATGAGTGCTTTGCCCTGGGCTCCAGAGGCCTGCAAGGTTAGGAACGGCTAAGGCAGGCCTCATTGCAGGCTGCTGCGTCGCCGCTGCTCGGGACATGGCTTCTGTGCAGACCACTGAGCCTGGCATGCTGCCCCCCTGAGTGAGTGTGTGTAGGAGAGCATGGTGGAACAATTTCGTAAGCCTTCAACTGTTTTCATTTCTTGCCTAACTTTCTTTCCCTTCTGTCTCTAGAAATATTATGGGCTGGATACAAAATGGGGCGACATCGAGCAGTGGATGGTAGGCCTTGAATATCATTTTAAGACTTAAATGGTTTATAATTTAATCCTGACTGCAGTTTAATTATGCCAGGAGATTCCTATTGCGCTGTAATTTGATACTCAGAGGTCTTCCTCAGGGCATTCTGCATCTGGTGTGGTGTTAGAAATGGCCAGGCCAGGCCAGGCCAGGCATGTGACCTGTCCCTCTGCAGATGGGGATGCTGATGTCTGCAGGCTAGGGTTGCGTTGGGGTTCCATTGTCACCGCTCCCCCAGTTCTCTACATCAGAAGATTCCCCAGGGCTGGGCATGTGCCCGTGTCCAAGAACTTCCCAGAGAACCTCATAGTACCATCAGAACATCTCGATGTTCTAGTGAGAACCAGAAGAGACCCTAGACCGTTTGCTTCCCCCATGCACAGCCAGCTGCCCTATCACCCCCAGCCCACACTCATATACTCTTCCCGTTGCCTCCTCCTGTCTCGTCTGTGTCCTTGAAAACCCCCACTCTCCTTCCCCCTTTCCGACTGTTTTCTTTAAGAACCTGTCAGGCCAGGGCTCCATCAGCCCCAGGGAGCCTATCTTACCCTCAGGCCTCTCAGGAGAGGTGCCCATGTGGCCGAGCTCTGGGCAAGGCACCCTCTGGGGCTTTCCAGTGATCCCCAGAGCAAGGCCTTTTATTAAGCCACCCACCTCTTTCTATCCTGGCTGCTGTCCTGGACTTTGACGCATGCTTTTGGCATTGGAGACCTGGAGATGTCTTCATTAAGACTTCTCACTATTGAACAGCCTGAGGGAGAGTCAAGGCCATCTCTACCATCTTAGATGCTACGTGTGATATAAATATCTATTGAAAGGCTCATCATGTTCAGCCCGAGTCAACTGATGGCAGTATTTTACATCCCAGAGATGTGTGACACGTGTCTTCTCATCGAATCTCAAGGACAGTTTAAAAGGTGGCCACTTTGACAGAACAGCAGCTAATTAGCTATGAGCGACTCGGGACCTCCCACTTCCATTCCAGAGATAAACACGCAAAAACCTGTTTGCTCCAGAGTCCATAAAGCAAGCAGGGTGACATCCACATTGAGGTTCTCTGGGGAAATTGTTTCCCCTAAAGGAGCGTCAGTCCTGAGGGGAAGAGAGCTGATCTAAAGCCAGATTACTGAGTTTGGGGGGGGGGGGGAATTAGAAAGCAGGGCTTCATTTCTGCCCCAGCCAGCGCTTGCTCATTGCTTTTAAAGCCACCAACTATGCCAGTTATTCAAGTTCTGAAGGACCTCCCCAGAGGAGCTCTTTCCCACAGTCCTTTAGTTAGAGCTTTTAAACAAAAGCAAAGCAGCAAAAACTGATTTGCTATTGAGATCAGAAACGCCAGATTCTGGGGCCGTGGGACCTTCTGGGGTTTCTAAGCTCCCTGCCTTGCTATCACTAACCTCTCTCTGCCATTCCGTTTGCTTCGGTAGGAAGACAGCGAGCGCTACTCTCGTAGATTCCGGAGAAACACCTCGGTCAGTACCACACTCTGCTCCGTACCACACTCCGTCACTGCAGGGCATAAGTGCACGGAGCCTTATTTGTGTAACTAGTAGCTGAAATAGATAGAGTGCATGAGAGAGCCTTGCCATTGTTGATATACAACTGCTATCTTTACCTGAATAAAGACCATAACTCAGTCTTCAGCATTTTGGGCTAAGCTGAGTGAAGAAAGTGTGTTTGGGATTTAAAAAAATAATGAAAAACCGGATATTGAACCAAGGCCTCATGCAAGTTTAAGTGTTCTACTAGTAAACTTTATCTCCTGCCCTGTATTATTATTACTATATTATTCATGGCATTGTAAATGGCTTTTCTTGTTGTTAAATACCCACAGATACTTTTTAAATAATCATTGAGGCTTATTAATAACCCTCCTTAAAAGTTACCTGTGGCATCCTGTGTTTCCATAAACAGCCCTAGGCAAACTGAGGCATGCCAAGGGCCTGGTGTCACATCCTGTGAGATCTCAGAGGGTGGCTGGCCCACTCACTGCTCTCGAGTTGGGTCAGCAAGGTTTCTTTACAGTCCTGTTCATGGTTGTGTTCTCATCCTGTCTTTTACTAGGCTTCTGACGAAGACGAGCGCTTGTCCGTGGGTAGTCGAGGCAGCCTAAGGGTCAGTAACGGGTGTGACTGCTTCTGCATGGCACACTGTGTGGGCGAGATCCCCATCCCTGCTTTCTGTCCTCGGATCACAGTTCCTGTGCTCAGCCGGTCCCCACTTAACTGATGAAATGCTTATTGTTGTATACGTATGTATACATATACAATGTATACATGTAACAATGTATATAAGCTAGCCCGGGGCAGGGTGGGCTGGCCTGAGGAGAATAGGGAGTGTTACTTTATTGCTATCCTTCCCTAGAGAGTGGTGGGCATTGGTTTATGTGTTTAATAGTTTTCCCACAACATGAAACTATGAAACTTTGGTTAATGATTGTCTCAGAGTCAGTATGATGGACAGGAACATGAAAGCACGCTGCCTGCCCACCCACCCACAAGCTCTCCAGGAACGCTAACCCTGGTTAAACCATCCATAAGTTGGCCGGGCTTGGGAAATAGTTCAGTTGGTCAATGAGGACCTGACCCCCAGAACTCCTGTGAAGAAGGCTATGTGTGGTGGTGGGTGCTTGTAATTCCAGCTCAGAGGACAGTATGGGAAGCTCACTGGCTATCTAGCTTAGCCTTCTTAGTAAGTTCCAGGCCAATGAGAGAAGAGACACTGTCAAAAAAAAAAAAAAAAAAAAAAAAAAATAGAGGGCATTTCTAGAAATGACACCTAAGGTTGTCCACTAGCCTCCACATGCACATACGTGTGTGAGAAAGCACGCACAGAAGTAGCCATGTGTCACTTATGTTTCTGCAGTTGCTGGAGGCTCCCCCAGAGCCTTCTGGCTATGGAGTCTTTCAAGCTGTAATGAAGGCTCTTTAAAGCCTCACATGTACTAGGCAGAGTTCTACTACTGAGCTACAGCCCCAGCCCTGAATGCGTTTCACTGGCAACTTCATGGCTAGTAAACACAGCCTTTGTAGCCACATTAGAAGAAAGTGTGTGCTCTGGGAAACGAAGCAGAACGGTTGTGTTTTAGCTTAGTAAGCATGTCCTTTCGATTAGCTGCAGGGTGGACCTGGGATCTCCCGGCTGTCATAACTAGGTCTCCAAGCAGCTGCTCCGCTCTGCTAAGAGACTTGATTGAGCTGAGCGATAGTTTATTATCACCGTGACAGTTAGGACACACAATATTACCCCTTGAATAAGCATGCACCAGGTGTGTGCTTAACTTGGCATGCAGCAATAAAGCCCCGAGGTGGCACACCAGCCTTGTGACTTAGCCACTGTCACTGGCCCTGTCTTCTTAGCACTAAGAGCAGACCCTGTGTGGCTCTGCTGGACAGTGACATGTGAAACAAGGGAGGTGACATCTTGCTGCTGGGAAGTTCCTGCTGCGTGTCTTTCCTGATACACATGATGCAGCTGCGACTTCCTCCCTGGCCCTCTCTCAGATACGGTCTGCTTTTAAGGAAGCAAAGGTTTACGTAAGCGAAATATAAGTAACAAGCTCAGCTTGCAACATCTGTGGCCAGGCCCAGCCGGTGGGAGGTGTCAAAGGTCTGGCCCTTGAAACCAAGGGGAGGAAGGACAGTTGGGGACCAGGGGAGGGACTTCGAAGGGCAGAACAGAGAGCTGACCCTTGCGTGTAGCCTCCTGGTGGTGACTTTGCAAGAGAGCCTTTTCCACAAACAGCAAGCGGGAAGCCTGGTGAACGGATGTCTGAGGTAGAACAGGCGAACAGGTGGGAGATAGAAGCAGGACCCAAGTCTCGGGGACAGTGTGTCACCTTCAGACCTGTGGTCCTCTAGGGTTCCCCAGGGAGGAATTTCACCTTTTTAAGATTCCTGAGGGATGGGGTAGGGATGTGTCCTAACTTCAAAGAGTTTGCTGAAGTTGGCTGAAGTCTGGCAAGAGCAGGGGTGTTCATTTCCCTTCCATGTTAACCTCTAGTCCCCATCCTGGACATCTTTGTCAGATGCCAGGGTATCTGTCCCAAGGTCTGAAGTTTCCCACAGGAGTCCACGAGCTGACGATGAGCCTGGGAGAAAGTCACTGAACGTCACTGTCAGCCTCCGTTGGCTACACGACTCTCCCATGGTATACTTAGCGGGGAAAGGCCTGTGCCACCAAGCCTTGCCACCGAGCCTGACAACCTGAGTTCAGGCCCTGGGACCCACATGGTGGAAAGTGAGAGCTGACTTTTGAAAGCTCTCTTCTGAGTTTCACTTATACCATGGCACATGCTGATCATCTCCAAAATTAGAAACAGGGTTTTTTTGTTTTGTTTTGTTTTAAAAAAAAAACTAGACTCAAAAAAAATTTTTTTTCAGAATTTGAGAACTGGGGGTCTTGGAAATAAAAATCAAACTTGCTGTTCTCATTTATTGTAGAACGAAGTCTACAGCATTTAGAGACCTGCTTGAGGTCACAATTCTTAGTGATAGTGCCAGCTCCTGAAAAGCTCCCCTCAGAGCCTTTCACACCTGCCAGGTGTCCAAAATTCTTTTCCCTGCTGGCTGGTACAGCTAAGGAAGGCAGCCGGCAACCCTGCTTTGTAGACCTATATCCCTCTGTGTCTATGGAGGCCAGACTATGCCGCTTAATATATTTTAATATTCTGTAGCCTTTACTCTGCAATCCCTAACATGGTTTCTTTCAACTGCCTGACACCTTCTCTTTGGCGCTGGCAATGATGATAAACCCTAACAGCCAGGAGGGTGGTTACTATGCGTAGTCCCCTGAGGAAATCAAGATGGACGATTATTGTAAGGTTTTAATTATCTTTATTTAAAATCTGAGACATCTCCACACTTTTCCATAGTTTAATTAGAACGTATCTATATCACGAAGGAAGGAAGTCTCAGATGGTTCTGTGTTTTGTGAACTATACAGCTGTTGCATAAAAGCAATTTAATGTTCCTGGACCTTATGGTAACTGCCCTTCTGATAATGTACTTCTTTTAAGTAAGACATCAGAAGTCATGGGAAATGTGTTTGTGTTAAGATTTTCAAGGTTGCCTGGTTTTTGCCTCTACGTGTGACTTCTCTCTGATTCACTTCTGCTACTCCCGTTTCTGTTTTCCCCTTCCACTCTTTTTTTCCAACAGGCGCAGCCCGAGCTGGAGTATGGGAGTCCCTACGCCTGGGTGAGGTGGTCAGATAATCTTGCTGTGTGACTCTAACTGTGTGCAGTGGCAGGTCATAACCATGGTGTTTTTTACTAACTTCCTGGATGCTTTTCCAAAAAGCCAAGTCCACCTGCCGGTCTTCACCCAGGACACTATGGGTCAGGAGAGCCTGGCTCACTCTAGAATGAGCCATCACCCTCCCAGAGCCTCCTGGCCTGTGGATGGGGCTCTAAAATCGGGACTGTATGTGGTACCTGGCTCCCACTCACTAGCAGGTGCTGAATGGTGGCTGTTGGTCACCTACCATGGGTTCCTCCAAAGAACCCGCCAGACCAAGAACTCCCAGGGCTTCTCTGTGTCCTTTTAAAGGACTTAAGTGTGAAGAAATCACTTTACTTCATAAATCTCATTCTTTCCTAATCTGTATCTATTCAAATTAAGAGGACCAGCTGGTACTTTTGCTGGGAAAATTACCTTTGAGAAAGATTCCAGTTCCAGCAACAAAAATAAAGCCCTTTGTACTAAACCCAATGAACTTTGCAAGCCTGTAGCCTCTTCTCCGAGACGACACAGAGACGATTTTACCCTGAAGCCCCTGGGCTTCATTTATTTCCCACTTCAAAATTATTTGGAAAATTTGCTTTTATGTTTATGGCCATCATTAATAAATAGTGTCCTGTGTCTGCTGAGTGTGCTTGATCCTCCAAGGTTCACAGAGAGCTGGATAGAAAAACTGGGCGTGGGCATTCCCACCCCCATCTCACACACTGAGCCACTCCAACAGTCCTAGCCTGGAGAGGCAAGCTAGGAAGAAGCACAAGATAGGGCCCATGATTGAGGATGTGCCCACAGTGTCTGTCCCTTACCATGGAACACTGTGACGCAAGCAGTGTTTGGACCTGTAAAGAATCCAAATGCATTGGAACTTGTTTCTAGACCTCATCTTTTGTATTTTCAACTGAAAGTCCATTTTGAGGGCTGATCCCTGGGCTTCGCGTGAAGGCATTTGGGACTTCACAGTGTCTTCTCTTTCTAAAATTAACTTGAATGTCTCAAGGGTCCCACTAGCTTCAACTCACGAGTTTCAACGAACCTTTCTTGTTTCGTTTCCCATTTTAAAGACCTCTGAATGTGCTCCATGACTTACAGAGAGAAACAGACAGCATACATTGTCCAAAAGGCTGCATAGCAGCTCCAAGGGTTTAACATTAAACACATTTCAGAAATCGTTTTTGGAAGGTTTGTTTGTTTTTACATGCTCCTGTTTCACTTAGAAACTTTAAATTGGTGTAGTTTTGTTTTTGTATTTGGTGTATTCTTTTTTTGTTTTTTTTGTTTGTTTTTTTTGTTTGTTTGTTTTTTGGTTTTTTTTTTGTTTTTTTTTTTTTTTTTTTTTTTTTTTTTTGTTTTGTTTTTGTTTTTGTTTTCTGAATTGTTGCAAAAGCAGTTTATAATGAAGGCTCCATGACGGTGGAGTTAGAGTCCGTCTGTCATTTACTTATCCTGCATTAGTACTGGACTCTGGCTACACTGGCATGAGGCTCACAGTACTTTCCACAAGCCATGCCCTCCTGCCTGCTGGTGTGCCCATCAGGTAGTCACATGTGCCTTCAGAGGCTACCGAGGTATGCCGAGACTCACGGACACTCACGTGCCCTTCATCGTGGTCCTGGAGTTTATTCATCTTTGTGAATATTGTCATAGCTATGAAAGTGCTGGTGGATTGAAGAACTTGCCTAAGGGCACAGGGCAGACAGACCTTATATTTGCAGTTTCGGACTCAGGTCTGAGACAGATGAATCCCCTTCCATCTTTTCCAGATGTGAGGCCACTCTTCCTTTTCCCACGTTTGAAGCTGTTTTGATCTCTGGTGGTTTTTACCTTGAGTCCACAGCTATTTCCTCAAACATGGTTCCTAATGGCATAAGATAGACAGACCATTCCCTATAGAGCGCTTCCAGATGGCCTTGCCTTGGCTCAAAACAGCACTTCCCAACTTTCCTAATGCTGTGACCTTTAATCCAGTTCCTCATGCTGCGGTTGATTCCCCCCCCCAACCATAACATCATTTTCACTGCTACTTTATAGCTGTAATTTTGCTACTGTTAGGAGCCACTGTAAATATCTGATGTATCACCCCTGCGAAAGGCTCACATATTTGATACCCCCAGGGGTCGGGACCCACAGGTTGAGAACCACCGACATAGGTTAGAGGGTTAAGGAAGGGAAGGCAAACTCTTACTACACACAGCCTTTTGGATAGTTTGGTTGGGTTTGGTTTCTTCCTGGAGAACACGTGATGATTAAGTATATCTTCATTCTCATCTGGAATGACAAAGCAGGAAGAGTGGATGACTGAAAGCTGACTCCCTGAAGTTTGGTAGTCCTTTCTCCAGAGACTTTGTAGATTACACGGGCATGAATTACACAGACACAAATCTTAGGAACCCAGCTTCATTCAGGCTACACTGTCCGGTCCTTATCCAGAATCTAACTGAGTCAGGCAGGTCACTATCCTCTGACCCGGTTTTCAGCCTTCTTGAAATCTAGAGTTTCCACGGCACTAAGATTGGACACAAGAAAACTGCCCAGAGAAGCAGCTTACATCAAGCTGTGGGTCTCACTCCACAGGAGGGGATGACACAGGCGCCATGCTTGCTGGGCGTTTTCTGGGTTGCAGTGGGATAGGAGGTATGCTGGTAGCTGTGTGTGTGTGTGTGTGTGTGTTCGTGCACAGGTCTGGGAGGGGGGCTTTCTGCTACCCTGAAGCTACCCCCATTCACTTGCTCAGTTCCTCTGCAGAGAAGGCTCAGTGGATTCCTGGATGTGTGCTGCTCTCTGGTTTGGACCTGCGCTGTTCTTTACACTGATGTGACCTCTTCTTTCTTTGTTGAAACAGACTAACGGTTATGATGGAGACTATTGCGGATCCCAGTCCCTAAGTAGAAGATCTGGCAGGGTTAGTACAGTGAGCCTGCATGGCACGTGCTCCGAGGGGTTGCTGCTTCTGTGTGTCTAAAATACATGGTTAAATTTAGTTCCTTTGCTCTTTTTGTGTTGCCCTGGCTCTTTTTACCTCCACTAGAGCATTCTAACATTCTCAAATGTTAGTATTCAAGCATTCTTAGCATGATTCGAATTCTAGACGTTAACGGTAAAATGCTGATAAGCGTTCCTAAAAATACCCAGGACGCAGAATCGGCTCGTCCACTGTTGGCCTCCCTTGAGTGTCTGTTGGAGATTTGGCTCTCACGTGGATGGAAGACCAGCGTTTTCAGTTTCCCAAATTTCAGGCTTGAGAGTCTAATGTTTCTCTTAAACGCGTGCATGAGAGCCTGTACTTTTGTGATGAGGAGAAGGAAGGGAAGGGGTCAAATTCTGATGTTTTTGAGGGCTCACAGGGGGGAGGGGAAGGGGGAGGGCAGAAATCCGGAGGGATGCCCAGTGCACTGGGGAAGGCCTGGGATCCATCAAGGATTGTTGGGCCTTTCTGAAGGTTAAATTGGGCACATTTTAATTAAGCCTCGTGATCCAAACAGATTAATCTTCATTAAATGACCTAATAATATCTTCCTGTTCTTAATGTCATTTTTCCCCTTCTGGAAATAAGTTTCTTGTGTAAAATTTAATTTATTTTAATTATATTAAGATAGCATTTAGTCACTTCCATTCCATCTCTAGGCTTCAGATTACACACACACACACACACACACACACACACACACACACACACACACACACACACACAAACCCAACAGTTTCAGCTTTCCCAAACAGGCTGAACAGGTTGCTTGAGCCTTCTGGAAACCTGTTTAGGATTGCCTGTGCTTTTTATATGTCCCCTTCTAAGCTGCTCTAGTTCTGGACTTCAGAGACCTCCTAGGCCAAGCCTTCTGTCCTGTCCCCCTTCACACTGACACCTGAGCCTTTAAAGTACCCCTCGGGGACAGAAGCCTGCCGTTAACTGCCCGTGCAGGTCCTTCAGTAGTATTGCCAACCTTGCCCGAGTCTCCTGCAGAGCTGGCTAGCACAGCTGCAGTCTTCCCATATTGACTAGCTGTGACTTTAACCCCAAGCACATTGTTTTGCCATCACAGAAGGTATGTGGTAGCTCTTAGATCCAGCTTCCTTCAATACTACATTCTTTACACACGATGTGAATTTGTCAACCCATCTGCAGTTCGGGATGGCATCAAGCTAGGTGTAATACGTCTATCCAGTACTAATTGCCTTATGATTTAGTTAAGATTTAGGCAATGCTTCTAAAAGTCAAATCCAAAATGGCCTGGTTATAAAACTGCTCATAGAGTGGAGCTGGATGTAAAATTGGCTTAACAAGTAGCTAGAGAGAGTCACATGACTGAAGCCTTCGTCTAAGTCACACTTGAGAAACGCAATCTGGAGGAGAGAGTGGGTGGGACGGAGGAGCTCAGCAGATGTGAAAGAAGCAGACACTTGCCTGATAAGAGCCTGGGAACTTCTGTCTTTCTCTGCTTGATCCTTCGTGTGTAACGCCAGTGCTCCTGTGCCCTCCCCCCACATTCTCTGTGGCCTGATGCTTTCCAGTGTATGCTCACAGCTCACTGCCCCCCCACTCCAGGCCTGGAAGCTGGTTCTCAGCCTCCCGTACCTCTCTATCGACGTGCTGGGCTAGGCTGAAGAAAGGCTGACATTTTTTTGCCATGGGAAGAATGTCAGTTACCTAAGGAGATGTGCAAAAAGGAGAGCGTTGAGTCTTACGAAAGTTTGACATGAAATTCAATAAGCAACCGGCTAATAATAGACCATTCAACGTCACTGGGTCAGAGCTCTGACATGTGAAAGTCTGCTCAGACTTAGTTGCTAAGAATTCATGCTGCAGACTCTTCACGTGAACCCGGGCCCTAACACTGCTGGGCCTCTGCTTACCTTGTGAATAAGCAGGGTAAGAAAGCACTCATTGCTTACGAACTCTCTCCTTTGGTGCTCAGAATTCCAGCTACAGTGGCGGCGATGGCCGAGGCTCCGCTTTGTCGTCCTCCAGGGAGGAGAAGTTGGTTGGTTTCCATTTAAATCTTTCACATCCTCTCTTCAGAAACTGTAGGTTCTGTAGCATGCATCCTTGTATGTGGATCCCTGCTCCCCACAACCTATTTTTACAAGTTTCTCTTGAAATGATGTTCTACTGAGAACTTCTGAGCAGTAGTTAACATGTATGCTTCCTTCAAACTTACCCCGCTGTCCTGTATTTAATGTAAACTGTCACATTCTGCCATGAGTGAACCAATGGTATGCTTGTGTATATTGTTTTCCAGTTAGAAGTGATCCAAAGGAAGACCACTTAAAATAGCCCCGACCTTCTTAGCTCCTTTCTGAAAATGATACTCTCTAGGCATTGTGCACGTTGTGGAACTTTGTCAGGGATGGTCTGACCTTGGCATGGAAATCCAGTCCAGGCTAGCTATCTGTGTACACGGATGGGTGTTGACCTGGACAGGTGATTTCTATTTACTGAAGAGTCCTACTAGCTGGAACTGACATGTCCCAGTTAATGTTCATCTACTCACCAAGCCAGGGAACCAGTTTAGGTAGGGGAGAACTGAGTGGGCCCAGAGGAGCCAGCAGGATGGGAACTCCCCCTGAGTCTTCTCCCTAGGATCCAGCCCATTACCGGCCAGGTCCCACCATCCCAGTAAATGGGTCATCAGAACTGATATAAACCTTAATAAAGGCCTGGAGGTGGTGGCGCATGCCTTTAATCCCAGCACTTGGAAGGCAGAGGGAGGTGGATTTCTGAGTTCGAGGCCAGCCTGATCTACAGAGTGAGTTCCAGGACAGCCAGGGCTACACAGAGAAACCCTGTCTCAACAAACAAACAAACAAACAAAAAACCTTAATAAAGAAGAGAGGCTGGAGAATAGCTCAGCCGTTAAGAGCACTGGCTGATCTTGCAGAGGACCAGAGGTCCATTCCCAGGAGCCACATGGCCGCTCCCTATCGTCTACAACTCCTGTTCCAGAGAATCCAGCACCCTCTTTTGGCTTTCCTATGCACCAGGCATGCACATAGTATACTTTTATATATGCAGACAAAATATCCAAATGCATAAAATAAAAATAAGTCAATTTTTTTAAGTTAAGAAATAAAGAAGAAACAAACAAACAAAAATCTCTAAGAGATTAAAGGCTTTTCCTAGGCAAAACAGAGCCCGGGTCCAACTCAACTCATGGAGCAGAAAGAATCTGTACCCTAAGAATTATGTCAGAATTAGAGTTGGCTGTTCAGACTTAGAATACACCATCCTCCAGACCGGATCTCAGGATCCTGATGCGTAGCTTGCCAGTGCGCATGCCTATGCCTAACCAAGTGGGTGAGACAGGAGACTGTCCCTAGTGAAATAGCTATTACTTAAGCAGATGCTGAGGTTCCTATACGTTTCTGAATAGGAGTTTTCCCCCACCAAGTCTTAAATATCAGATCTCAAATTATAAAGACTAAGAAGAATTATGATCTTTGCGTATGTACATGCGTGTGTGTGTGTGTGTGTGTGTGTGTGTGTGTGTGTATCTGTATATCTGTGTCATTCACTCACACACTGACTTAAAAGTTCTAAGTTTATCTGATGTAATCATTCTGGTTCTATGAGCTGCTATTCCTCTAACCATCCTTCTGTCCCCCTGCCCAGCAAATGCATGTCTGTGCTGTGATATTGTCAAAGACAGTTTTGCCTAGTGTGTCCAGCGCTCATTCACCTGTGTGTGACATGGAGTGATTTCCCATCGCCCCACCCGCCTGACCTGACTCAACTGTTTTCTCTGATTGCAGGGACTCTTTTGCTCCGACCTTGGTCTTCCCAGCAGTGGCCTTGCTTCCAAACCCCTGTCTACCCAGAATGGAACCCGGGTCTGTTCCCCTGCCCTCTCCCCTGCAGAGCACTTTGCGCGATGCACTTAGAGGACACTTCAACCTCTGCAGTGTGCAATCGTGGGGCCAGGCTTAGGGCTGTTTGGCTTGGCATGGCTAGCTTGCTAGGACTTTTCTCTATCTCCTAAATATGTAATTTAGGACCTAATATGGAAAAATAGGATTCTGTGAAATGTATACTCAAAGAAACAAAACAAAAACCAACCCCCAAGCCCAGAGCATCGGTCTCCTGGGTTTCTCTGTTTCCAGCAATTGTTCCCCATTTGGGGTTTCAATTTGCTCTTTTAAAAAAAAAATTTTTTTTTTTCTTTTGTAAACGTGTCCAGGAAACAGTCTGCCAGACCTCTATGCACCCTGCCTCCTGCATCTTGGGCAGAACTGGGCATTTCTTTGACTCTGTCCCTTTCCTGTTTTCTCAAGGCCAAGGTTCAGGTCCAAGATGGGCCTTTGTTGCCTTGGGCTGTGTTGCGGCACAAGAGTGCCATGTTAGAAATCCCAGTGCACACACTTTGGGGGAGGTTGAATTGTTCTCTCCTTTGCAGGCAAACTCAGCTGCTGGGAGGTCTGTTGTTTGGCCCTGCACCCTTCCCTGCTCTCACCCGTGCCCCATGCCCCATGCCCCATGCCTCGTGGCTGTACATAAGTGCTAACTCATCTCTGTGGCTGGATACTGTACCTCCGAGGTCTGCCTCTGCATCCCAGCCCCACCCCTGTGTTACTCTCTCTATTCTAGGTGTGCATCTGTTCATCCCTGAGCAGCTAGCAGCCTTAGCCTCCGCTTTGTGTCTTGACTGGGGCTGTGACGTGATAGAAATAGTCATGCCCTTTCTTTCTTTTTTTTTTTTTTTTTTTTTTTTTTTTTTTTTTTTGAGACAAGGTTTCTTTGTAGCTCTGGCTGTCCTAGAACCTGCTCTGTAGAACAGGCTGCCTTTGAACTCAGATCCTCCTGCCTCTGCCTCCCGAGTGCTGGGAGTAAGCTCGAGTGCCACCACCGGCCAGGCAGCCATACCCTTTCTGATACATTCTTTCTGTAGGTTTTTTTTTTTTTTCTGTACCTGAGGGGATAGTTTGAGGTCCTTCTGCTACTTCTAATATCTGAATGCAAAGGTACTCATGCTTCTCAGATAAAGTGGTGTGTCACTTACATAATATAAGCACACCTGCCTGTGAACTTTAAATCATCGCTGGCTCACTCATGATGCCTAATATACAAATGGTGTGGGGTTGTTGGCGTCGTGTTCAGAGGCTGATGCAGGCAGTCTGCCCCATTCCGTACAGATTGGTTTTGTTTGTTTTGTTTTCAGATGTTTTTAATTCTTGGTTAGTTGAACCCAGGGATGCTGAACCCTAAATATGGGGTTGAGCTATGAGGTACCTGCATGGCAGTTAACCTGGCCTGGTGACAGTGTACACCTGTTGGCTTTGCTTCAGGTCTTCTTCCAGCATCATCTGAAAAGAAATGAGTGAAAAAAAAGGAAAAAAAAATTCCAAAGATGTTGGGGAAGTTTGTGATTTTAAAGTTAGAAGTTGTATCGTTTATCTTTCCTGTAAATTTTGAGTTTCCGCCTGTCTGATCCCCTGAAAACACAATCAGTCCCTTAACTTTGGCTTTTTCTTCTAACCACCCTACTATAGTTACTTAGTTACCAGATCTCTAGGCTTGGCAGTCTTATTGCTACTGTCTGTTGTTGTTTTCCCAAGGTCTAAAGCCTGTGGTTTGCTTTCGTCCTGCAGCCCTTCATTCTGTGCAATGCTGCTCGGCCTGCGGGGAGTTATCATCGGGTGTGTGTGCTCCCCACCCCTACTGTGCATGCTCCCCTCTGCTTGTTGCACATGCTCTGGCACCCAGCATCCCATTTCCTGCCCTGCTGGGGAAGCGACTCCTTATTCACAGCTTTCCCACCCTTTGTGGTCTCATCAGTCTCATTTTGGCTTTCACACTCCTGACTGCTGACAATAGCTGTCACCCTGTTCCATCTCTCCTCTTGGAAGACTTGTTGAAGGTCCTTAGGAAGGAAACAGTGACATTTACCTAGTGGAAGAAAGACAGATGGGTGTTGACAGCCAAAACAGACTCTAATCCACTTTGCCACAGTACTTTGGAAATTTCCAGTTTTAAATGTAAGTTCTGCAGAAAACTAGGTTTTCAAAGTCACTGTATTAATAATAGGTGTGAATTTCCACCACAGTGCATACTTAGGAGGAGTTAGGTATGTATACACAGCTAAGCTGGCCAGAATTCTGTGAAGAGGAATAAGGAAAATTAAAGTGTTTTTAAATGGGACAAAGTTTGACATTGCTTCCTGAGACCTCAGAACCTTCTTTCTCAATTATTATTTGCATACAGTTTTCAAGGTAATCAACTACTGTTTTCTGTGTAGCAATCCTGAACAGATATAAAATAACCAACATCAAAACTGATAATCACTGTAATGTTTTGTTCCCAAGCCACTTCCCACAAGAATAATTATGTAAACGAGACGCATAAGGATGCTTTGAGGAACTTCAAGATGTTTCAGTTACTTGCCTTCAATCTTGATTGGCCATTCTCCTGTGGAATGTCTCTCAGACTAACATCCTCCCTTGGAGATTAAATTGCATGCTGACTAAATGGCAACTTAGACTTCTCTCTTTTGATTTCCGTACCTTCTTGTTTTCTGTGGCTCTCCAGAGAGCTGAAGAGAGTGGTGTGGAGCCTGCATGGTGCTTTCCTGAGCCTCTCCCTGGCACGTGCGTGTCACCCCTGCTAACCTTGCCTTTCCCTGTCTCTTGTGTGGTCCTTTGAAAGAATGCCCTGTTCTGACAGTCTGTTCCCATCACAGGCGGCCATGCTGGATGACAGCAGCCTCTATGGGGCTCGGAGGGGAAGTGCCTGTGGTTCTCGAGCAGTAAGGCGCTTTTCATGTTTCCCGTTACGCCTCACTGTGTGCTGCATGACCCAGGGGGTGTTTGCTGGATGGTGACTGATGTCACAAGAGGAAACACCGTCTGTGTTTTCCTTTGTGATAAAGGTCATGGATGATGGAATCAGGAAACTTTTGCTTGTTAAATTCATGTCCTCCCGACTCGTTGGTTTGCTCTGAGGTCAGAGGGGAAACTTGCCTTAGTTGGGTTTCATCTGCTTCAATCCCTGAGCCTCCCGAGTAATGTAACAAATAGTGAATTTCTGAACCTGAGAAAAGGAGATGGGAGTGTGGGTGGGGATTGGACAGACCCTTGGGGTTGCTATGACAGTGCACATCCCACTTTGTAGGGCTTGCCCCTGTCCCCTCATACTCTTGAGACAGCTCGTAGTTGCATGTGCAGTAACCTCATCTTGACACTCTGGGAGGAGTTTTCAGAAGGAGGATTGTTTCTAACAGGAAGTAGAGACTGGCCCTGCAGGCATGTTCTCCACACCTCTGTGAGCCTGTCCTAACAATCTTCACACCATCAAGGAAGTAGAGTGGGATTCAAACTCAGAGCTTTCTGGCTCATGTTAGCTCCCCCTTGGCCACCCTGACTCCTAGACATAGGTGACACCTGGCGCCTGGCAACATGAATGCTTCTCTTCCAAGGGGTCACGTCAGGCCAGCTAGTCTAGTCAGAGAGCTGCTCTGACTAGGGATCCTTAAGTGGAAGGAACAACATGACATAGTCCCTGTGTCTCTGTATGTCCCACACCTTTTGGCAAACATGTCTTTCTGCAGTGAAGAACTGCAGTTGGGATGCCTCAGCAGGCCTAATCATGGTGGCCACAGCCTTAAATACACCCAGTGTGCTTGTTTAACCCTCAGTGACTGCTGGACATGAAGATGACATGAGGGGGCCTGCCAACATGGTCTCGCTGCTACCTTTCAGGAGGGTCAAGTGAGGTCAGCTAGTCTGAGAAGGGTTCTCACCCAGGAGCCCTGGGCTGATGGGAAGCAGCATGAGGCATAGTCCCTTCTACCGTGGCTAGTGAAGAGCAGGAGCCATTTGTCCCATTCACTCAGCAAGTGTGTCTTGAGTGCACCGGGGTTCATCTGCTCAATGGAGAGTCACTGGAAACTGACCGGATGCATGCTCTGCTCACTGGGGCTGGCTCTCTGATGGGCAGACAGACAGACTGAGAGCTGGTACTTGAAAGAGGATCAGAAGCACCTAGAACCTTTGAAGATCCAGAGGCCGTACAGTTTGCCATGGAGATGATGCTTGCTGGCCTCTCAGCCCAGAGGTCAGTCAGTTCGGCATCGGTCCCAGGGCAGGTAGCTGAATACAAACTACGGTTTAGAGGCTATAGCCCAGTGGCTGCCCTCTTCCTTAATCAGAAGTCAGAAAGACTGAATGGCCAGGAAGACAGGTCCACATCCAGAAAACAGGTCCTCCCAGGAAAGGTGACAAAGAAGTAAAACCTTCTCTGCCAGCTCCAGTCCTCACTCATTTCTGAGCCGGGAGGCAGGCAGCTCGGGGACCTCAAAAAAACATCACTACATATCCAGCAGGCAGTTTTGGTGAACAGATAAGATGTGGTACATGCCCAAGGATGATGCTTGGTGTTTCCCTGCATCTGTACCCCATGGACAACGCAGTTGTTTCTTATCCTTGGTAGAAGTTTACCTGAGCATGTGGCAGACGTGGGCTCCTCTTCCAAGCCTGGTTTGCTACCTAACCCTAACCTCTCTTTCCTCCCTGCTGTTGCGTGTGGCTAACCCCCACACTGACTGAAGTGTGATCTTGGTGGCTTTGGATCTCTTTGCCTCTTTGCTGACCCTGTTCCTTTGTTTCTGTCTGTGCATCCTGTGGTGGCTCGGTGACAGCCCTCAGAATACAGTGGCCACCTCAACTCCAGCTCCCGGGCCTCTTCTAGGGCCAGCTCTGCAAGGGCCAGTCCCGTGGTAAGTGTGCTTCCTGCCCTGCTGCCCTTCTGCTTCCTTCCTTCCTTCCTTCTTCCCTTCCACTTCCCTCTTCTTTTCCTCTTGCCCTCACCCTTATCCTTCTGTCCCTTAGAAATGACCACTGTCTTTGAAAACCAGCAAGAGATAAAGCTAGAAGCCTCTCATTTTATTTCAGGTCTGAGATTGGGAAATAGTTTTGAGTTTAGAAGATGCTCTCGGGAGGAGGGGGCATCAGGGGTACACTGCTCAGTTTCTCGAAGACATAATAGAGAGGAAGTTATAAGCAATGCTCAGACATGAGGCTTGAGGGGAAAAGTCCATTCTGGGCATATAGACTGTAGCTACATGTGTACATGTACTATTTTTTACAGTTTAAAGTTTCGGAGGCTTGACTCTTCACAGGGCCTTTAAAGTAGCGAGGTTATCAGATCCTGACAAGTTTTAAAATAAAGTAGGAGCCTGTCAATGCCTTGCCGTTCTCATTACTGCTTAGGTTACCTGTTGTCACATGTGCTCAAAAACTGCTTAGAAGGTGTCACTGGGACCCTGCTCTCCTGTCTGTGGCTCACCACTTGCCAGACATGGCAGAAGGAGCCAAGGCCAAAGAGCAGGTCCTACACAGTTTGTCACCCGATTGGTGGCTTTCTTTAAGGCTACTTTTTCATGATATAACCAAGGAATTGTTTTGTGTATGGTTGTGGGATATGTGGGGAGGTAAGCTGCTATCTTCTTCTTTTGCTGTTTGCATAAATGTTTTGGGACAGAGCCACTCATCAAGCCTGGTTCTTGCTGATTTTCTGGCTAGTCAGCAAGTACCCAGAATACAGAGAAACCCTGTCTCGAAAAACCAAAAAACCAAAAACCAAAAACCAAAAAAAACCCAAAAAGTACCCAGAATACTCCTACATGGATGCTAGGATTACAGCTGTATACCACAAAGCCAGCTGCCGCCACTATTGTAACCGCCACCTCCTCCTCTCCCTCCTCCTCTCCCTCCTCTTCTTCCTCCTCCCCTTTTCTTCCTCCCCTCTTCCTCTTCCTCCTCCTCTTCTTCCTCCTCCTCTCCTCCTTCCTCCTCTTCTTCCTCCTCTTCCTCTTCTCCTCCTCCCTCCTCTTCTTCCTCCTCTTCTTCCTCTTCTTCCTCCTGCTCTTCCTCCTCTCCTCCTCCCTCTTCTCCCTCTTCCCCTCCTCTTCCTCTTCCTCCTCCTCTTCCTCCTCCTCTTCTTCCTCCTCTCCTCCTTCCTCCTCTCCTCCTTCCTCCTCCTTCCTCCTCCTCCTTCCTCCTCCTCCTTCCTCCTCTTCCTCCTCTTCCTCTTCCTTCCTTTAAAAATGTGTTACTAGAAATAAAACTCAAATCCTCACCATGCCTCATAGCAAATACTTTACCAACGGAGCCATCCCCCAGTCCCCTTGTCTTTTTTCTTGTAGCTCCAAATGGCCTTGAACTCGCTACATCTTTGAATTCCTAATCTTCCTGCCTCCACCTCCCAAGTGCTGGGGTTACAGGTGTATCACACTACACATGACCAGACAGTTTGGGCTGTGGTAGGGAGACACACCCAGGCTATGGCAGTGGTGTGGGTAGAGGGAGGCCCACATTTGGAAAGCCATGAGTGGAAAGTGCCGGCAGTCTAGGCCAATCTCTCTTGATGGGCTCAGACATAAATATGCATAGCTTGGAACTCAGTTCCTGAACACTATACTGCCCAGGATTGGTTCCTGCATCCTAGAATGCAGGGGAGCCAAGATACACCACTTGCACAGATGAGCTCATTGGATTTGCTTTTTGAAATCCATGCAGACTTTTACTACTGTGAGGTTTCCTGCTGGAAGCAGCTTCCACTGAGAAGGAGCCACTGGGATCTCTTGCAGCTATGAGCCTCCCCACTGAGTTCAATGGCCTAGTGCCCCTCTTCTCTGCCGTTATGAGTCTATCCTTTAGTTAGAATGACTGTCCTGTGCACCTCTAGCTCTGTGGTAGTCTAACATGTACAAATTAATCCATGAGAAGCCTTCAGATTACTCAGAACAATGTTTTTTCCCATGGCTATTTAGTGTAGAATCCTCTTCATTGTGCATAATAGTTGAGTATACCCTTGAGGAGTAAGTGGAGTGTTTGCAACCATAAGAAGTCTGAAGCTTTACTTTCAAAGATTCCTAACCATCTCCCATCTCACCCCAGCCCGCTGCCCCTGCAGTGACTGTCTGGGGTGGCTGATTTGTCATCACTAGGCGTGGCCCTTGGATTTATTTAAGTATCAAGATGAGGTCATAGTGTGGCAGTGTTCATGGTTTCTGTGACTGGAAAGACTGAAGTCAGATATGGATCCTTTTGCTGTGTGTGTGCTTTCTAGATCTGTGGAAAATTTACACACATGAAACAAGTTTGGTTGCTATTTCTTCACAAAGAAGTGTATTGTATGTCTTGGTCTCTGCAGCCAGTGAGGCAAGAGAAGTGATCTCTTTGTGTCCTGGGGAACTGGGGGTGTGGTCACATTTTCCCCTCTGATGGCTGCTAAGTCTGTTGCAGAGATAATCAGTAGATTCTCCCCTACCCCCTACCCCCACCCCCACCCCGCCACCACCTCCAGTCACCTGTTCGTTTGTTCATTGGCCTAAAGATCCTTCGATCTTTATTTCTGTTGTCATTTAGTGAGCAAAGGTCAGAGCAAAGGTATGTGGAAAACTGGCTGGCCTTCCAACTCAACCTGGCACCTCACATCAGCCAGGTACCTCCACACCGACTGTGAAATCTCCTGGGTGTGGTTCTCAGGTGCAGTGACCCCTCTATCAATGCAGGGCAGTCTCCAGGAAATTCTTCAGTCAATGGGAAGGTCACTAGTCTTTGCCAGGTCCCTTGTCCCAGGCCTGGTCCTGACCTACTCCTCCCACTCAGGCAGGAAGACCCACAGGTCTGAACAGGAGCTGCTGGGTTTCTTCCTACCAGCAAGGCTAGACACGCTCCTTGGCACTTGGTTAATAGCCGATCCAAATCGCACACCCACCTTCCCAGGGCAGCCATAGCCCCGGGATGCAGAAAAGCATAATGTTCATGCTGGACCTGAATCTTGGAACAATAGGAGGGCTGATTTCATTCTTTCTTTGTGCTTCTTTAGGCACCAGGATGCTGGGTTTGTCACCCTCTGCCCTTGGGACAAACAAGGACACATTGTCCTTCCCATTCTGGCCTCTGAGAGAAAGCCATGCAGTAGACTGTACAGTAAGGCAGGAGTTAAAAAGACAGGTTAACACGTCACAGCTCCTGCTCCTAGCTTGGGGGCGAGTAGGCCAACGTAAACTTCTTCGAAGCAGGAAGGAACAGCCCCGTGAAAGGCTTATGTTTTTGCTTGGTTTGAGCTGCCCCAACCATAATAGGACATAGTTGTTGATGTCCATATTGGTTCTTGGAAAATACCCCTGGCTTAGTACTTCACCATGGGTAATTACCAGGAGCCAAGGACAGGGATGTCCTTGAGAAGAAAATCCAAAAGTCAGCTGCAGCCCCCAAGGCTTTGCAGCTTACACCTGCCAGACAGGAAGTGAGGCGGTGCTAGGTGCTACACATTGGGGGCAGGGTGGTGCAGCTGAAGAGCAAAAGTCACAAGAACCAAAGGAAGTGATCGCTCATTCCCCTTTAAGAGCGTGGATATACCTCCATGTCCATAGGCTACTGTAAGGGCCAAGACGAAAAGCTTGGGGCTCCCAATGATACAATTCTTAGGAGAGCCAAGATGCTTCATCCCCAATGTAAGCGGCAGGGGATGGTGTTCCGCTTCATCCTAGCACGGCTTCCTACTCCACTCCCACCCTTCTACAGCTCCCTGTGCCCACTCCACTCAGCCTTTCCATCCTACTTAATGTTAACTGTCAGCACAGCCTAGAATCACCTGAAACCAGAACCTCAGTGGAGTAAATGTCTTTACCATGTTGGCCTGTAAAGGATTCTTTTAATTGCTATAGGAAGTGCTGACACCATCCCTACATAGTCCTGGGTTTTAAAAAAAAAAAAAAAAAAAGGTAGCCATGGTTCCTACCTCCGACTTCCTGCCTTGACTTCCCTCAGTGACAGACTGTCCTGGAGGGTGCAAGCCAGATAAGACTTTTCCTCCCCAAGTTGCTTTTGGTTGGAAAGCCACAGAAAGAAAAGTGCACACATTCCATATTTTCTCATGTTAATTGAGCACCTAGAATATTCTGCTCATGAGTCTACAGTGTTAGGCAATGCTCACCTGCCCTTGCTCTTCATGACCTATCGGCCAATCTGAGGATAGGATACACAGGCCGGGCCAGAAGATGTTCATCAAATAAATAACAGAAACAGAAACATCAGCTGCACCTGATGAGCCATGAGGGGCAGGTGCGTGGGGAGAGGCGGAAGCCGGGGTTGGAGGATCTAGGCTTGAACCACAGCCAAGCAGAGCCAGGTGACACCTAGGGCATCCTCCTCATATAAGTCCTGCAGCCCACTGGAATCCAAGAGAGCTTCCACTGTTCTGAAACGTCCTTCAGGGAGGTCTCCGGTGGAGCCAGGACCGGTGCTATCTTGTGTACTCATAGAAAAGTGCTGAGCTAGCTGTCTGCCCATCTGAATTAGAAAACAAAGACCCCCTGTGGTTCTTGTTACCTAAAGAGGCAAGGCAGGGTCCAGGTGGAGAGCAAGCCTGCGGCCTGTCTGCCTGTGGGTACAAGATTGGATTTAAAACCAGTGATCCACCAAGTATGGCGGCTCAGGATGGTAATCTCAATATTGGAGAGGCTGAGAAAGGTAAAGCCTGATTTCAAGGCAGTCTTGGGGCAACGTAGTAAATCCCAGGCTACTCTCAATTATATAAACACTGTCTCAAGAATAGAACTAGGGCCAGTGTGATGGCTTAGTGCGTAAAGGTGCTTACTGTCAAGCTTGATGATCTGAGTCTGAACCCAAAGGGGAGACCAAGCCCCCACAGGTTGCCCTCTGACTGCTCCCCAACATGTGTCATGGCATGCACACATACCCCAAATAAGTAACAGACAATAAAACCAAAAATCCCCACCCTAACAGTAAGCCCCACTGTTACCTGCATTTGAAGGGAAGCAGTCCCCAAAACGGTGTTCCCCGATCCAAGTTTGCTGTGTCCCTTCTTTTGAGAGGGTCGTTGCCATGGCATTGGCTTCAGGGAGCCTGTTTGCTTTCTAGGGCCTTGCTGTGGGCAGCCTGGGATTTTGGTCCATGAGGCTAGGTTCTCTTGTGCCCTTGCTTGGCTCTCTCTGTCTTCGAATGGTCCAGCAGATGGTGACATGCAAACCGATGTTTAAAATTTCATCGTGTGATCCTCGTAAGAAACCCCGCTGCGATGGTGTGGACTGGGCTCGTGTGTTAATGTCCTCCTGTGGAGGTCTTGGTTTTGGAAGGAAAGGAGGAGTTGCCATTGTCTTTGCTTCCACAGAAGTTTTTAAAAGGAACTTCTTTTAAGGAGAAAAAAAATTTAGAGGAAGAAAATTGAGACAACTTCTTGCTCTGCAGCCCAACATGGCCTCAGATTCAAATCCTCCTTCCTCAGCTTCTCAGATGTTAGAATTACAGGCATGTGCCACCAAACCTGGGTCCCATAGACTTTAGAGATGTCTTTGAATATGCTCAATGGTAATCATAAAAGACTACGTCATTTAGAATCCTGTTAGTGTGGCATTAATCTCAACTTCGGAGAACTGGGGAATGGTGATAAAAAAAAGCTCAGTGGGTCACAAGAGTCCTGTGGCTTGCTTGTCCCATGCGCCTGCTGTGTCTAACAGCAGCCCTTGAGGTCCACCCTTCTGTGGCCACCTCTGGTGGCCTTGCCTCCATGGCAGCCTTCACACTGGTCACGGAGCAGTCGTGAATGTGTGCTGTCTATTATTTTCAGAGGGGCAGTGACATGCTCTGTATCAGAGTGAAGCATGCCGTCTGGGTTACTTATCTGTCCCTTTGTGTCTGGGCTTTATGAAAAGGATACAGCTGTCTGCTTCTTTCGGAGCCTGACCTGCGGCCAACCTGATGATAGACAGACCAGGCCAGGCTTCCATCTAGTGGAGCCAGCAGGAACAGCAGATCTGTGCCGTTTGGCCACTGAATCAGCAAGCCCCAGGCTCTGATGAGAGTCTCTGCCTCAAACAATAAGGTGGACAGCTACCTAAGAAGTCACTTTTGTCACATTCTGGCCTCCACATGCACACACATGCTCCCAGACATCAACACGCATACATGCATACATACCCAAGGAGAATGGAGCAGGGCTCTTCCACTCTGTAAATGCGCAGACATGCTCACTCACATCCAGTGATAATCTCACACATGAGTGTTGGCTAGCTGTGGGTCCACTGGTCTGTGCAGCAGGGCCTCTGAATTCTTGCCATGTGTTAGTTAGACTCGGGACACACCTAGAAAAGAAATGGGCATCGGAGGCGCCCACTGGTCTCGTGCCTAGTGACCATTTTCCCTTGCTATTGACGTTGTCTGCGAACTATGACTTCAGAGCATGGAGGTGACTTCAGTGTCACCCATTATAAACCTGCACAGGAGTCCCACAGAGTCCCAGGCCACTCAGATCTGTGAGTCTGAGGCGCAATGTCACTCGTCTTTTGGTGAAAACCCTTGGGGTCAAAGTTAAGAACTTCTGAACTTGGCACTGAGAGTGCAGCATGTTCCAGCATGGTGCCTGTGTGACTGACTTCCCAGACGGCCAGTGACAGAACTTGGTCTCGTAGTAGATGTTGAGCAAAGGAAGGAATGGTCCTTAACTCAGACTCAGCCTCAGTCCCCAAGACGCCATCTACCCCGGTGTGTCCCTTGGGGCTCAGCACCAATACATACTGCTTTCAACCTCATAGGCTGCTCCGAGTTCCACGGAGGCATCTATCATAGGGAAGGAAAGACCTCAGAGAGACATCCATACAGGGAAGATGGAGAAAGCCAGAGTCTAATAAGAGTTTCTTTTTAGTTTTTAAATTACAGGACAAGCTAATGTTTCTGGGTTTTTTTTGGGGTGGGGGGCAGGTTCAAGACAGGGTTTCTCTGTGTAGCTATGTCTGTCCTGGAGCTCACTCTGTAGACCAGGCTGGCCTCGAACTCAGAAATCCGCCTGCCTCTGCCTCCCAAGTGCTGGGATTAAAGGCGTGCGCCACGACCGCCCGGCTTGATGTTTGTTGATTTGCGCTATAGGTTTGTTTTTGTTTTTAGCATCATACTCCATGTCAATATGAATCTTTGAAATGATCAAAGGAGTCATGACTCAGTGCTTTGTAATGTTTGACAGCTGTCCGTTTCCCCCACAGGTAGAAGAAAGACCAGACAAAGACTTCGCTGAGAAGGTAAGGACTTCTGAAAGCCTCTGCCTTGGCTTAGTTATTAAACTAGATGGTCCTGGGTGAGGCTGACAGGAGCCCACCCTGGGTGAGGCTGACAGGAACCCACCCTGGGTGAGGCTGACAGGAACCCACCCTGGGTGAGGCTGACAGGAGCCCAGTTACTTGGTGTTTAATGAAGTAAGTGGATGACCGAGGCTGCTAAGTGGACCACACACTGTGATGTCCTGTCCCCAGAGGAGTCCATCATGAGTTGAAATGTGAGGGACAGCGAAGAGCTCGTGGCTAACCAGACACCTGTGAGACATCTCTGAATGAGCCGCCTTATCACTAGCCAGAAGCCCACAGGAGATAGTCCAGTAGAGAACCCAAGTTAGAGAAAAGGTGCTCTGGGGCTGGAGCGATGGCTTGGCGGGTAAGAGTGATAGCTGCCCAAAAGTGGCGGCCTGAGTTCAAATCCCCAGCACACGTGTTGAAACGCTGGGTGTGTCTCACACAGGCCTGTAACCCCACTACTGCAGCTAGCCGTCTAGCTCACACCTTACACGCACACTTACACGCACACTCGTACACAGACATGATCACCTGTGGAAGCTACAAGTGAAAGAAAAGGTTCTGAAATGTTCGACTTGTTGGTGATTTTGGTTTTACCTAATCCCACCTGATCTTCCCTCATTCCAGAGCTCCCGTAACATGCCCAGCCTGTCTGCAGCCACGCTGGCATCTCTGGGCGGGACTTCCTCCCGGAGAGGGAGTGGAGATACCTCCATCTCCATGGATACCGAAGCATCCATCAGGGAAATCAAGGTACAATGCTGGGTTCACATATGACTTGACAGAAGCCCTTGGAAAATTAGTCTTGGCTTCACAGAGACTTCATTTGTGAGGTTCGAGGTCAGTCCCATCTCCTCTGCCTGCCTTAAAACGTGGCGTTCTCTTAACACTGGACCGAGCTCAGGCAGCATCCCTGTGGGAAGCTGGCTTTACCTGACTTTACCCAAGAAGGAGGAACGTGAGTCCTCCTCTGTGGCCATTGGACTGTGCTCTTGGTAGGCCTTGCCGTCTTTCACCATGTGCTAACATTTGCTGTTCATTAGACACTGGAACATTCTGGTCCCCTATCCTCAGATCCTTGTTCCAGGAACACAGAGATTGCCTATCCTCTAGCATCTTTCCCCTTGCTTGGAGTGTGCGCCCTCCCTTCTGTCTGTAGCATGCCTTGGGTAGACTCCATCACTGTCCTTTAATGTTGGTTTTTCTCTTAGCATAACACGGGCATTATTCTCTGTTAAACCTTTGACACCAAGGATGGCGCCATGTGTTTGATGACCTCCTCCGTATATTGGAAAGACACATGGCCTAGCACTGTTTGTTAATTATTAGTACCACGTGTACTATTAGGTAACTGGTGCAACTGTGTCCCAAACAGGAAAGGATTGAGGGTAGGTAGCCAGAATGTTGTGTCCTTCAGAGAACAGAGTCAGGTCAAACAGAGGGTGTGAGACGGCTGGATTTGTCTAACTTTGTGGGAGAACTTCCTCATACTTGGATCTGGCTCACAGGGACCCAGCTCCACTGGTGGTGACTAAGCAGCCAGATGACATTTGCCAGGAGAACAGAAGAGGGCCTGGAGCAGCTGCCGGTGTTAGACCTAAAGATGTAGCTAATGTGTTTTATGAGTATGAAGATTGGAGTTTTTGTGTTTGTTTGTTTGTTTTGGTCTGCTCCTCTAGAATGCCATGTGCCAGACCAGAACATCCTCAGCTACCAGCACAGTTGTTTTCTCAATGGGCTGGAAGGGGGAGATTGTTGCAATCTAATTTAGACTCTGCTCTAGGGCATGAACACCATTCATTTGCCTGGCAGGTGTTTGCTAGGACACTAGCTCAAGGCAGATATTCTCCCCGGGTAGCAGGAAGCAAGGTGGATGCCAAGGACTCTGCAGCTGGAATGTGCTGCTGTCTGCCCCCAGCAGCAGCTCACTGTTTCTGCAGCGTAGAAAGACAGAGAGCTAAGTCACTGTCAGAGTTCTTTTGGCTAGTTGTTGTTTAAGGTTTATTATTATTATTATTATTATTATTATTATTATTATTATTATTATTATTATTTTATTTATGTGTGTGTATTTGTGTCACATCTGTGCAAAGTGCCTGCAGAAGCCAAAAGAGGGTAAAAAGACCCCTTGAAGCTAGAGTTACACGTGGCAATAGAGCCACCTGCCATGAGTGCTGGGAAGTAAACTGGGTCCTCAGAAGAGCAGCAGGCGTTCTGACCACTGAGCCATCTGTCTAAGCTCCGCCCCCACTTGCCTGTTTTGTTTTTTTTTTAAGATTTATTTATTTATTATTTATTTTATGTGTATGGGGGTTTACCTTCATGTATGCCTGTGTACCACATGTATACCAGGTTCCCATGAAGACCAGAAGAGGGTATCAGATCTTCTAGAACTACACTTGCAAATGATTGTGAGTCTCCATGTGAGTGCTGATAATCGAACCCAGGTCCTCTGCAAGAACAACAAGCCCTCTTCACTAATGAGCCATTTCTCTAGCCCTGACATTTTGCCTATTTTTTAAAAAAATTGTAAAACAGTACAAGATACACCTAAATTTTATAACAGTTTATAAAAACATGTAAACTACATAAATTTTAATGTTTATAACACTGAAACTTATTTTTTCTTTTCTTTAACACCTAATAAAATACAGAAGGAACCATGCCTTCTACTGCCAATATGATGGACCCAGACATAAGAGTGTATGTGTGTGTGTGTGTATGTATGTGTGTGTGTGCATGTGTGCTCTGCCAATTCTCTCCCTTGATGTCATTTGCCTTTTGTGTATTTCCTTCAGGAACTTAATGAGTTAAAGGACCAGATTCAGGATGTAGAAGGCAAATACATGCAGGGACTGAAAGAGATGAAGGTACCGGTTTATGGAAGTGTGAGATCGTGACACTAACCCACCTTAACTTTAAAAAGCCTCAAAGGTCCCATGAGCATGCTCATTGTGAAGGGCACCAGGTGTGGAAAGTGTAGGGCATGCATCTAACATGGCATGCATCTGTCGTCTTTTAAATGCAGTTTCTGAACACAGTGAGTCTCTCGTGGAGAAGGTGACAGACCCATCCCCTAATGAGGGATGATACTCAACACCCTCCCGCTAGGCTTAGAGCCAACGTCTCACTTTGAAAACACAGCAGACGAGCACTAGAGAGTTTTGCTCCTCTTGGCTCTCCATCATTCTCACATACAAGCGTCCTCCCAGTTTGCTGTACTGAGCTCACTGCAGCCGCCCTAACACACGCACTGCAGCCGCCCTAACATGCACGCTTTCGAAGCATCTAGGTTATTGCATGCTGTCGACTTTCACTTAGAAGAACAGCATCTGAGAGTGTATGTGTGTGCACTGCTCTCAGACTGTGAGGGACATCGCCATGCCTACAGGAAATGTACTGTCCCTGTTCCTTAACAATGCAGAGGTGAGCCGGTGCCGCAGGGAACTGGTGCCAAGACTCATGGCAGCCGTATCCACAACGAGCTCAAGACAAGTCTAGGGTCAAGCAGTCGAGACAGGTCGATCGGTTCCTTCTTTCTCTCAGAAAGGGGCCCAAGAGATCATCTAAGCAACATACCCAGACAGACAGGTGGCAAAAGTCACATACTAATTCATGTCCATAATCACTTCTATATAATAGAAGAATGAAGACCCTGGCTTTCCACTCATCTAAAAATGGAACCACAAATCAACTGGGAGCCAGTGATACCACTTTGGGTCGTCATGGTGTATACCCATAGCGGGACCAGCGCTGGGGTCCACAGGGCCTCTTCACAGCTCTGACTCTTGAGCTGGCAACCTCTTTCTTAGGCTCTGGGTAGTTCAAGCTGGTGGCTGCCCCCTCTCGCTCTCCTGGCTTCACTCTCCTGACATTTCAATTTTAGAGCCTGCAAGAGTGAGAGCCAAGGCTGGGCACCACTGCCAGTATGATCTTTACAACCTCTTTCCCACGGCTGTCCTTTCCAGCAAATGACCTTGGCCATTCCAGGAACTACCCAGTAGGACCTGTGTACCTTGTTTTATTTCCCATGAGTCAGAGATCTGAAATGATCCCAATTCCTTTCCTGGTTCCCAAGCCTGGAGAGGGCGGCCTAGCAGCGCCTTGTGGCAGGGTTTTATTTCCACCTGGTAACTGGTAATGACTTCAGAAACCCACTGTGCTGCCGTGGCCTGTGGTGGGACGAATCTGGCTGCTGAATCGGTCACTGGCTCTGCTGCCTCCCCAAACAACCCCTGTGTCCCCACAAGCTTCCCTGCTTGACAAGAAAAGACATTGTTGCCCTTAGTCACTCCTGTTGCTGACAAAAGCAACTTAAGGGAGGAGGGGTTTGGGCTCACAGTTCAAAGGCCCAGTCCATCACGGCAGAGATGTGAGGCAAGAGCACGAAGCAGCCAATCACAGGGCCTGTGCAGTCCGCAAAGCAGAGAGCGAGGAGTGTTGTTGCTCCCTTTCTCCTTCCAGTGCAAGCCAGGATTCCCATCTAGGGATGGCCCCCATTTATGGGTCTTCCAGGCTCAATGAATATAGTCAACATCATCCCTCACAGGCAAGCTGTAGGCTATACTTATTCTTCCCTGACAGCTAAAAGGTACTTGTCCCAGTGATGGGACATTGAGAAGGGGGGCTCCGTGCCTTCTCGATGGAAAGAGACTTGTTCTCCTTTTGCAATTTTGAAACGATGTCCTGGTTCCTGCAGGACTCGCTGGCCGAAGTTGAGGAGAAGTACAAGAAGGCTATGGTCTCCAACGCCCAGCTAGACAATGAGAAGACGAACTTCATGTACCAGGTGGACACGCTGAAGGACATGCTGCTGGAGCTGGAAGAGCAGCTGGCCGAGTCTCAGCGGCAGTACGAGGAGAAGAACAAGGTAAGTGCCGCCCGCCGTGCTCAGGAATGGTAGGGGAACTGTGCCAATATTGTGTGCATTGCATCTCTAAAGGATTTTTTATTTTTTAATTATATGGGGGAGTTTGAGGAGGATATGTTCATGAGTATGCTGGCTTGTGGAAGCCAGAGGAAGGTGTTGGATCCCTTAGAGCTGGAGTCAGAGAAGTGGTTCTCAACCTGTGGGGCGCAATGCTTTCCCAAGGGTCACGTATCAGATGTCTTACATATCAGATATTTACATTATGATTCCTAACGGTAACAAAATTACAGTATGTAAAAAAAAATAAGTTTATGATTGGGGGTCAGCACAACATGAAGAACTGTATTTAAGAAGCATTAGGAAGGTGGAGAGCCACTGAGTTACAGGCGGTTGTGAGCTGCCTGACATGGGTGCTGGAAATCAAACTCATGAGAACAGTATTTGCAGTTAACTGCTGAGCCACCTCTCCAGCCTGTGTTTATGGGGGTTTTTGGTGTTTGTTTGTTTTTGGTTTTTGATTTTGTTGTTGTTGTGGTTTTGTGGGGTTTTTTGCTTTTTTTTTTTGGTTTTGTTTTGGTTTTTTCGAGACAGAGTTTCTCTGTGTAGCCCTGGCTATCCTAGAACTCACTCTGTAGACCAAGCTGTCTTCAAACTCTGAAATCCGCCTGCCTCTGCCTCCCAAGTGCTGAGATTAAAGGCATGTGCCACCACTGCCCAGCTGTGTTTATGATTTTTTAAAGCAATGATTCCCCACTTGTCCAGAAAGCCCAGAGTCCAGAACACTGTGCATTTGTCATATATTTCGTAGCAATGCCTGTGATCCCAACATGTAGGAAGCTGAGGCAGAAGGATTGCAAGTCCAAGACCAGCTTGGGCTACATAACAAGGCTCTGTCACCAAACAAAACAAACAACTCCAAGGGTGGGGGAGATAACTCACCCTGTAAAATGCTTGCTGCACAGCGGAGTTCAGGTGACAGCATCTATAGAGGCACCTTCTTATAATCCTGGTGCTGTGGAGGAGGAGACAGGGGGATTGATCTCTGGTGTTTACCAGGTAGCCAGATTAGCTAGCTTCTGACCACAAGAAGCCCTTTCTCAAAAAACCAAGATGAGGTCTAGAAAGATGGCCCAGGGCTTAAAATTGCACACTGTCACATAGGGGGCCCATGTTTGGTTCCCAGAACCAAGTGGCTCATCAGCGCCTACAACCCAGCTCCTGGTAGTCTGATGGCTGAGGCCTCCATGGGCATCCACACACATGTGCACAGGTCCATACACATACACATAATTAAACAATAATAAAATAAACCTTGAAAAGAAAAGTAACCTAGGTAGACAGCTCCTAAGAAATGACATCCAACCCAGGGTGAACTTCTAGCTTCCATACACTTGTACACATAGTGCACATGCACACACACACACACACACACCCGCCCACCCATCCAAATAGCCATGCCCACATATACAAATGCGTATAAAACTCAAAAATCTGTGCTCTTGGCTGGGCAGTGGTGGTGCACGCTTTCAGTTCCAGCACTTAGGAGGCAGAGGCAGTTGGGTTTCTGAGATCAAGGCCAGCCTGGTCTATAGAGTGAGTTCCAGGACAGCCAGAGCTATACAGAGAAACCCTGTCTCAAAACAAACAAACAAACAAACAAAAAAATCTGTGTTCTTTTCTGAGTGACTTGAAGTGTTAGTATGCATAGTTTCAATGTGTAAACCACTTTTTTACTAGAATAGTTTTACTAGAATATTAGTATTTTGCATGAAAATAAAACAACCATGAAAAGACATGTATTTGAAAGAACAGACATGCTTAAATAGTGCACAAGTAGGTGGGTGCTTCCAGGTTTTCATGCTAAAATTCATTTCCTGTCTTTGATTTTATGTCAGCTTTCTAGGGGATTAATTACAAACATCAAAGATTTTGGGAAAATCATGTTGTTTCTACTCATTTTGAAAAGGCAGTTAGTTACTCTGTTTCAATAATCATACCTTCTAAGCCGAGAGAAGGGCAGCATTGCATGTATTTCAGGATCCACTGGGACTCACAAGACAGAAGCAGTTTTGCTCTTGCATACTCCTGGCCTTCAGCCCAGGAGTGCCGTGGGGATCATAGCAGACCCCTAGAAAAAGGCTGTAGAATGTATCTTAGCAAGAGAGGAATTGGGAAGCATTTGTCACCTCCACACTCCGCAGATTAATCTTAGAGGAAACTGTCCGATTGTGCTCTATGGGGAGCAGAGGAATGAGTTCGTATTATTGCGTGCCTTGGAAGTCTGACATGACCAGCAGTGACATAGTAAAGGGGTATTTGTCCTGAGGGAAGTGTGGCTCGTGAGAGCATGAGCCCCGTGACAGGGATATGCCATTGAGCTCCACCCTCAGCGCTGTTTCTCACCCATAGGAGTTCGAGAGGGAGAAGCATGCCCACAGCATCCTGCAGTTCCAGTTTGCTGAAGTGAAAGAGGCCCTGAGGCAAAGGGAAGAAATGCTTGAGGTAAGTAGCCAGTGCCTTCTTCCCTTTTCTGTTGATCCCTCGCTGTTTTAATGCAGGCTGCTAAGACAAAATACCAGAGACCTGGTAGCCTTGGCAACAAGAGCCTATTTCCTCGCCATTCTGGATACCAGAGTCCAGGTCGAGGTTGTGCACAACACCTTCAGTGTTCGATATGAGCGCTCATCCTATCCAACCTGGGACCCACCCTCATGCATCATTTTAACCTTAATGCTTCTGACCTTACCCCAAAACACCAGTCAGGGAGTCAGTTACAACTCTGCTTAAAATCCAGGGTTCAGGCTAACTTTCCCTCCCTGGAGGAGCCAGCTCCTCCCACTGGCAGAGTCTCACTCTGATGCTCTTGGGTTTGTCTTGGAAGATATGATAAAATAGTCCACATCCTAGTCCCTAGAAGTTGTAAATATGCAAAAAAAGATTTCAAAGGTGAGATCAAAGACCTTGATCATCTGCATGGCTCTGAGGAAATCACAAGGGTACACCCACCAGAGGAAGGCAGGTCAGATGCTGAGGTAGGAACTCTGTTGACAGCAGTGGGGCGGGGGGCTTAGAGTTTGTAAAGAAGAGTTTGTAGGGTTTGGGTAGGTTCTAGGAACTAGAGAAGACAGGCTATTGATCCTCTCCCCCAGAAGACTCTCTCCGGTCTTAGAACTATAAGAAAGTATATTTATGTGATTTCATGACAGTCGTGGTCATTTGTTACCGTGGCTGTAGGAAACTGGCACAGGTATGTGCCAGATAACACTCTGATCAGCAGTGGGACGCACGGATGACAGTGGTCCCCTGGATTATATTACTTAGTGACATTGCAGGCATCGTTTTCTTACTCTATGGCATTTGCAAAATGATGAGCTCACCTATTTGCTCACTTATTTCTCAGACTGCTGTCCTACTGCTAAGCAAATCCTGACTGTACAGGGTTAGGTTTTTGTTTTCATAACATCATCAGAACTGTAATCGGTGGCTTTGAGGTAAGATAATCAGCCGAGCTGGTTCCCTTACTGGAACTGAGAGTAGAACAAGGAAAAATTCCAACATGCTGATGAACCTGGGGTTGGTGAGATGAGGCGCTTGTTGGCTGCCTACTGGTCAACCTTCCCACCCTGGTCATCCAGCACCGACTTCTTTCCTCTGCTTAACCCTTTGTCTGCTTTCTTTCTGTCTGTTCCTTTCCTCAGGAAATCCGACAGCTGCAGCAGAAACAGGCGGGTTTTATCAGGGAGATTTCTGACCTTCAGGAAACGATAGAGTGGAAAGACAAAAAGATAGGGGTAGGCGTCTCAAGCCTTCTCCAAATGCTTCCAAGGGGTGGGATGCTTAGCAAATGAGGCGCTTGCAGAAGCTTTGGTTTGGAAAATAATATTTGCATGAGTGTGCGTGTGTCCCTCATGTGATACAACACGGATAACCTGTTGGCGACCCTGGCTTACCCAGTTGGATGGGGACCATAGCTGGGTATTTGAGCAGCGTAGGTGCAATATAGTCCATGCAAGGAGAGAAGCTCTGAGCAGTTCACTGTGAAGGGCCAAACTCCAGAATTTCCCTCCAGGTCATGAGATGCTGTGGGTGGCAGACACCACACCCCACAGGTTTCCGCTGGATCTCTCTCAGCAGAGGAGGAGGAGACAGCCCGACCACATTTAGGAGTAAATAAATAGGAAGAATGGACTCCTCCCACCCCAAGTCACTGCTGAGTCATAGTAGCACATGGTACTTAAAAAATAGCAACTCGGGTGACAGGGCCCCAACACAGGTCCAGAGATGATCTGTCACCTCATAGAAATGTTCACAATATGGGGCCCCACCATTTCAATTTGACAAATTTATAAGCCTTGGCTAAGAGACTATGTGTTCCTGTCTGTCTGTCTGTCTGTCTGTGCATACACACATGTACAAACATGCTTTTCCAGAACATTTTTTAAAACAAATACGCATAGTCAATGTCTAAAAATAGCTTAGCGTCGAGGAACAAGGTTGCCAGGAACATGCAAGCACAAGGACCTGCATTTAGTCACCAGACCAGACATGGTGACACATATTTGTAACTGGCACTGGGGAGGCAGAAAAGCTAGAGATAAGGACATTCCTAAGGCTTGATGACGAGCCAGCCTACTCAGGGAACTCCAGGACAGTAAGAGACTCTGTCTTTAAAACAAAGATGATGGCATTTGATGAATGACACCTGGTACTGTCCTCTGAGCTACACACAGAGACACATGGAGACATGCACACATGTCAACAGAAACATAAACAAAAAAGGTCTAAAATTATTGAGTAGGGTTTTTTGTTTTATTTTGTTTTGTTTTTTCCAAGACAGGGTTTTTCTGTATAGCCCTGGCTGTCCTGGAACTCACTCTGTAAACCAGGCTGGCCTCAAACTCAGAAATCTGCCTGCCCCTGCCTCCCAAGTGCTGGGATTAAAGGCATGAGCCACCACTGCCCAGCTTGAATAGGGTTCTTTAGCAACCACTCTTGTTCTGCATTGATCTCTCATTAAAATGACTGTGTGGTTCCCATTAACTCTCCAGTGCCATGTTGTAAGATATATACAGAGCTAGTGCCAGGCAGTGATGGTACACGCCTTTAATCCCAGCACTGTGGAGGCAAGCTCCAGGCCAGTCAGGGCCACACATTGAGACCCTATTAAAAAAAATAAACAAACAATACCCCTCTCAAAAGAAAGAGAGAGAGAGAGAGAGAGAGAGAGAGAGAGAGAGAGAGAGAAAGAAAAGAAAAGAAAGCCAAGCTAGACAGTAATGGGATATCCTAGGAATGTGTCTCAGGAGAGCACTGGCCTCCTGTGTATGAGGGCCTAGATTCAATCTGCAGTACTACAGTTAAAAAACAAAAGGGAGAAGAGGAAGCTTTGAAGCAGCCTTCCTCCATAGCATCCCTTGCTTAGAAACGCTAATGTGTGAACAATAGCTGGTCTAGCCTGGGATAAACCCAAGGGCATTTTTTTCCTCACTGGTGTCTGGATGGCAGTACTTTCCTAGTCCTTGCTTCTTGCTTATCTTGCTGTCTGTGCTAATCTCTCCTTCTCTCCATCTCCCCCCCCCACCACTCTCTCTCTCTCTCTCTCTCCTCTGCTGCACACTCAGGCATTAGAAAGGCAGAAAGAGTTCTTTGATTCCATAAGGAGCGAACGAGATGACCTTAGAGAAGAAACAGTCAAGCTGAAGGAGGAGTTGAAGGTACGAAATCAAAGCGCAGCTTAAGAACAACGCCACAGTGACGACTTAGGTTCTGGGGGTCTGTGGCCATGGGCACTGGCTCTGTTTTTGTCACTGTCGTTGTGTTAATAAATTCGAGCTTTCAGTTAACTATCCCCGGGAAGCAGGTGATGTCAGTGCCCATATGTGTTTCTGCAGGGACCATCTGGTGTTTCCAAGCTGAACAGGTCTGCAAAATAGCTCAGGTGTCTAGCTCTGAGTTTGGTGTTAATCTAGATATTTTCTTACCCTCATTAGAATATATGTGCTTCCTTGTTTAAGCCTCTTGTCAAGGACTTCCTTGGCTGAACAATATCTGGGGTAAGTGGAGGGGATCCCACTTTTCCACCCCATCGTAGAAAAGACAAGTGTCACATCTTGTGAGGGTGATGCTAAGGGGAATCAAGTAGACAATCCTGGGAGGGTTCTCAGATTGCAGCAGTAGTGGGGAGAGGGGTGTGGCTATGGCAACGTCCCAATGGCCCCCAGACACACATATCAGTGTCATTTCCTGAGCTCCTCAGTCAGAGTCAGAGCAGGAAAGCAGCAGGGTACAGGCTTACAGCTAAGATCTAAATGATCCAGTCCTAGTCCAGACTGTGTGCAGCGGTTGGGAGCCAGGAAAAAAGTGCCGTGAACCAAGTAGACAGCGAGAAGGTACTCTGCAACAGAGGCCGGCAGCTGTCTTCAAAGGGTTGTCCATGTCCTTGACACGATTATCCTTTTGAAGATAGGAAGTATCCTGACCCCTGCAAATGTTGTCTTTATGCAAAGTACACTCCGTCTTTCCATAACACTTTACATGTTCCTTTCTTCATCCTGGTTTCCCTTTTTAAAGACAGTGGTCAGAGTTTATAGTGAAAGGTTCATTTTCTTGATGGTCTACTTTCATGGCAGCCCACAGGTCATTGCCTTAGTTAGAGGAAAGCCATTTTAAAGTATCTTGTGACCAGACAATGGGTTGCAGATTGGAACACACCAGGAGGAAGCCATTGCAGATCTCCCTGCATTGATAAGACTGTGAACATAGCACCTAGACACTTCTCCATCCCTGTAGAGTTAACATCTACATCAGGAGAAATAGCATCCCTTTATAATTGGCAGAACTTAACCTGGTCTCACTGTGTGTTATGTCAAATGTGTTTTTGCCTCCAGAAACATGGAATAATCCTAAATTCAGAAATAGCCACCAACGGAGAGACTTCAGACACAGTAAATGATGTTGGGTATCAAGCCCCTACGAAGATAACAAAAGAAGAGCTGAATGCCCTCAAGTCGGCTGGGGAGGGAACCCTAGGTAAGAGCTTTTCCTTGGCTCCTTTTGTTGTTTGGTCAGCCAGCACTGATTCATCTTTGTACACGATCAGATCAGAGTGATTGTTACTGATTGATTAATAGTCACATGGCATGCCCTTCATTCTGTCACTTATAGTAATTCTCCTGGACAAACCACATGATCACCCACAGTGCTGTGTAGCATGCATTTGTGTCTAGCGCTTTCCACCCATGGCTCGAGGACACGTTTCTCTCTCTCTCTCTTTTTTTTTTTTTTTTTTTTTTTTTTTGCTTTTCAAGGCTGAGTAGAAAGAGGTAGGCTCAAAGTCCAGTGGCAGAGTCAAGTGTTCCATTTGGGTTTTCTCCAGATGTGTTCCAATTACAGCTTTCCTCTTAATCTTGTGATGGGGTTGTGGAGGATGTGAAGCGGGTGAACAGGCCATATTTTCCCACCAGCCTGGCACACTTGGGGACCCACCATACAAACATTTGGAGAATGTGAGGTGCCTAAGTGAGACACAGGACAGCTGGCGATGGCAGTCCCGAAGCTGCTGTCCCCACCCTCAGAATGGAAGGCCGCTGCAGTAGTGGGGTACTCCTGGCTGTAAGTGGGGTGTGCTCACAGGAGTTGGAATTCACCCACCTAATTCAGAAGGGGCTGTGTGCCACAGTTTTAGCTTCTGTTAAGAATATATACAACTGGGAAATCTAATGGATCATAGGAATATTTTCTATAATTTTCATAGATAAAATGATTTACAAACTAATGTTAGTCCTAAATTATGGCTTTGGGATAAATCCAGTTGCTAGGTTTTTTTCCCAAGGCTGGAGTCTGTGGCTGTCCTGCAAGGCAGAAGCTTTTCTTTAGTCTTCTTGATGTCTGTGCCCACATGGAAGCCTGGAGGCCCCCGCTCCTCAGGACTTATTCCTAGAAGCTTCCTCATGCCCTTGTGATTGTTAGAGCAATGTGCTCTTACCAATGTATGAGTTGCCGAAACAGGAAGAGTCCAAAGCTTCCACTATTCCTCCGGGATTGCCCCACTGGGGACTGTTCCTGCTGTTCTTACAGCCATGTACAGTTGACATATTCCTGGTAGTCATGTGACGTGGCTGAAAGAAGAGATGCTACTCTATCGGTGACCACCCCCCCCCAAAGGGTCTTGGTGCTGTACACAATCAAGAGAAGCACTGTAGGGACATCCCAGTCTGCTTATTTTAGATTTACCTATGTTCGATGTTTCTTTGACATGAGGTTGCTACATCAGTAATCAAAGAGGATAGTAGAAAAATGTAAAGGGTGAAGTTAACGCACCTTGAAATAAAGGCCAGATATTTCCCACCATTTTCCTGGGCTTGGAGATCCAATGTGGAGACTGCCCAGTTCTTAGAACGGCAGACTTTCATTTCCTGTAAGATAATGTCTGTGAGGCCGGGGATTTATTGACGGCTTGATGAGCTAAGCGTTCACCTTGATCTTCGGCTTTGCCTTTTGCTGGGATCACCACCCCCTTGGGGACGAAAGATCCTGTATGTCCCGAAGGGGAACATTATCTGAAGCAGACTTGCCAGGTGACAGAACCCGGACCGCTTTCTGCCTCATAGGGTTTAGCCCAGCGGCATCTTCCCTGAGACTGGCTTTCCAGCTGAGTTTCCGAAACAGAATGTCCTTTTGAGAAAAGATGGAGGCTACTGTTAGGGCTGTGAGATTCTGAGTACTTGGGTGGCTGAGAGTGTGAGGGGCTGGGACTTGGGGGGTTAGAGTTAGGAGGTCCGAGAGTCCACATGGGATGACTTAGTGTGGCTGGCTGCCTGCTCCACAGCTCTTTCCACCAGCTAAATCAGAACCTCACCTTTAAAAGTCCGTTCCTATCAGATGGTAGCAGCCATTCTGGCCTTGGTGGCAGTGGCCCTCTGCTTACCAAAAACAAGCTAATGCAATTGCTGCTTTGGCACACAGACCCGGGAAAGGCTTGTTTCCTGTGACTCTCTCTCTGTCTCTGTTTCTGTGTGTCTCTCTCTCTGTCATCTCTCCTTTCTGTCTCTCTCTCTATGTTTTTCTCTCTTTCTCTCTGTCTCTCTGATTTTCTTTCTTTCTCTCTGTTTCTGTGTTTCTTTTTCTTGCTCTCTCTCTCTCAGAGAAAATTGGGTGGTAATTAGAACATGTATTTGCATTTTAATATATATTAAGTGCCCACCACATCATGGGGTCCCTTCAATTCTCTCAATGGTCTTTTAGGAAAAGCCAAAGAAGTGGAGGTGAAAAAGGAAATTGTGGAGAAAGTGGGGCAAAGAGAAACCTTACAGAATTCTGAGCACGAACAGCCCAAACCCAACACAGGAAAGGATTGTGTGGACAGAGGGGTGTCACATCCTGGTGAGAAGGCTGAGGACCAGAGACCCGCTGAAGACAGAGCCCTGTCCCCAGGACCACTAGCAGGGCCCAAATGTGAGCAACAGGTTCAGAGCCAAGATCAAGAGAACACTTCTGTCCTCAAAAACCCAGAGCAGATCGAGTTACACACGGTCACAAACAAGTCAGATGGTAGAGGCAGCAGCTCCCCTCAACAGTCCAGCTGCGTAGGAGGTCTAGACAGTGAAGGGTCAGGGCCCACTGAGGATTTGAAAACAGATTTGGGACAAGGTAGCTTTGAACCGTGTCCAGACTATGTTTTGGGGCAAACACCTGAAATTGACAAGGTGAGCTGTACAGACTCAAGGGGCACGGGTGGAACCCCCGCAGAGGATGCGGTACAGGCAGGGGGTGCTACAGTTGAGGACCAAGTAGGGACAATGGCCTCTGGTCCTGCAGAGCAAAGCAAAGGCACAGAGAATCATGATGAAAGATGTCTGAAGGATGGGATGGGGCAGAGCTCAGAGAGAGAACTTGCCCAAGAAGTAGCTGAGCCGGAGGAAGCCCTCATTCAGAGTCCACAGGCCGGTGGAGAGAACACTGTTACCAAGGCCGAAGATGCAGAAGTAAGGGATGAGAAGCCCTTCCAGGCAGAAGTCCAGGTAAGCCCTGGAGCTCCCGTAGTTCAGAATGACCATCAGGACACAACAGGACCAGGCAGCACAGATGCCAAGCGCCCACCACTTCACGCAAAAGAACGCAACAAACAAGCAAAGAGTGAGCAGCAGGCAGAGGCCTTGGATTCGCCCCAGAAGAGGACCAAGAACAAGAAGAAGAAGAACAAGAAGAAGAAAGCTGCAGCTCCAGTTGAAACCTGCAGAGATGCCAATGACGAGTTGAACTGTCAGGACCTGGACGTGGGTGACGTGGAGGAGGAAGAACAGGCCCAGGTCACCGACAAGAAACGGGCGGCAGAAAACCCAGAGCAGAAAATTGGAGCAGGAAGCAGAGAACCTGTCGAAGATCCTCAAAGCGGGCCGAGTGGAAAACAGGACGAAGCAGAAGGGGACAGTCCCACGGAAGGTCCCACAGGCATCTTGGATCAGAACAGTCCCCAGTGTGAAGATGGGGACATCTCCCCAGTGGGAAAGAAAGGTTCCCAAAGGGATGCCTCTCAGATAGGAGGTGAAGAAGGACAGGTGCCCTCCCAACACGCTGGCCAAACAGTTGAGAAGGCTGTTGACGGCCACAGCCTAGACAAGAGTGACCTGTCAGGGCAGCTGGGGGGCTTCAATTCAGAGAGTGGAGAGCAGGCAAGAGAAGAGGTTGGGAACAGCAAGAACAAGGAGGATTGCACCATGTCGTGAGGAGGCGGGAGGCGGGAGGCAGGGCGGAGAGTTGAGTGCCAGGGCTGGCCAAGGACTTAGCACAGTAAGCTCTGTCCTTCCGCTCCACACAGCCGAGGTTCATGAATGTCCCGGTTTCTGGATGCTCCATGTGTCAATCACCAAATACCAACTACTTTAAGTTATAGACTGTTACCTGTAGATTTGTATTTAACCATTGATGACCTAGCCGGTACTGTTTTTACTTTCAGTTCTAGCTGGGAACATTCCTTTAGCACCAGGTGTGCATTCCAGCCTGAAGGTCAAAATGCAACGTTTGCTTCAGGCCAGGATGAATGTGGATGTTCTTAACCAAGTGTATCAGTGTCTGGTTGAAATGACCAAACAGCGTGTAGATTTCTGCATTATAAGTGGCAGATATTCAAATATTATGTTATTCAAATAGATGTGTTTTCATATTTGATCTTACTATGTACACCGTAGCCTGTTTGGTATTATATTTAAAGGAGTAGATGGATAATAGATGGATAAGTAGCATGTAGGCTAGTGGGCGAGAGGAGCTACACGTGGGGTGGAGATTAATCACTGTAGAGATTCAAACCATGTGCCTTTACCTCACATAAATACTTTATTTTGCACCAATGCTCTTGGATCTTGTTGTCAATGGTACCCAAATTAATGTTATCAAAGACTTTTATTTTCACTTTATGTGGGTGATGTGATAAATTCATTTTATATTGAATATTTTACTTTTACTCTTCTCTGCTAATCACACATTGAAATTACATTTCCTACTTTAGTATTGAGGAGAAACGGTCATTTTTGGTTTTTTGAGACAGGGTTCCTCTGTGTAGCCCTGGCTATCCTGGAACTCACTTTGTAGACCAGGCCGGCCTCGAACTTAGAAATCCGCCTGCCTCTGCCTCCTAAGTGCTGGGATTAAAGGCGTGAGCCACCACTGCCTGGCTCTTTTTTTTTT
>NW_022196896.1:116736060-116748623 GCF_008632895.1 Mastomys coucha
AAAAAAAAAAAAAACTGTTCTTATGCAAAAGGACTCATTAGATTATAATCCAACATTTTGTGTTTGGTATAAATATTTTTCTTTGTTGTTTCTTGATATTTTCTTATTGGAAAGTTATTATTTTTATCTGCCTGAAGGAAGTATGTATTTTCTATATAAAGAAGCATTTAGAAAATGACTGTAAAGTTGAATTTAGAAGTATTAGTAAATATACAATCACAAGAGGATGCACTGTATGACTGCTGTTGACATGTTATGAAATCATGTGAACTCGTACTACTGTTACAAGGTAGCGTGGAATGCAAAATGACCAAAAACCTCAGTGAAATTTGAGGCAAACCAAAGAGTCATCTAATTGAAATAAAAGAATTTTATAATTTTTACAAGCCTACTGGTTGTTCTGGTCTTTGAGACCCTTGACCTCTGACCCTGGTAGCTCTTTGCTCAGTGCCCACATGAAGTCACTTCCGGCTTTGAGCTCCCTCGGGGGTTCCAGAAAATCCAGTTCTAGGTGCCTTCATCATTGGCTAGTGAGCCCCACTGCTGAGAGGCCGCCCCAGTGAGAGAACAGTCCCAAGCCATCACTGTGCTCCAAACATGCTCAAGTGTTCATTAGGGAAGGTCTCCGTTGGTGCACTGCTAAAATGTGCTGGTGCATAGGAGCTGTTTGTGGAAGAGTATAAGAGTGGAGAGGAAGGGGGTTGGAGAGATGGCTCAGCTGTTAAGAGCACTGACTGCTCTTCCAGAGGTCCTGCATTCAATTCCCAGCAACCACATGGTGGCTCACAACCATCCATAATAGGATCCAATGCCCTCTTTTGGTGTGTGTGAAGAGAAAGTGAGGAAAAATTGACTGTGTGCTCATGTCCTGAGAAACAGGACAGGCGAGCTGCTGTGTGCTCTAGCCTATGCCATGAAAATGAAGTAGGAAGAAGGCTGCAGGCTGCACCCCAGGATTCTGCAGGGCCAGAAGGCTGCAGTCGGTGGCTCCAGCTTCAGCCAAGCTCCCATTGTACTTAAACGTCTACTCTCACTCAGAGCCTGGAAAGCTAAGCTACCTCTAGGGGTGTTTAGAGGGCTTGGAGTTCTTGTTTTCTACTGGTTGCTCCCTTTCTGGGAGGCCACATTGTGCAGAATGCCACCTGGTCTCTTTATGCCAAGGGGCACATGGAAAAATGTATTCCAGGTGGCCTGCCTCTGAAAGCCAGGAGGAATGTTTTCTGTGCTGGGGCAGCATGATGGTCATGCATAGACACCATTTTCCAGGGAAGAGGCATTTCACCCACCCCCCTCACCACTTCTGATGCCCCTTACACACTCTTACCCCTTTATACACACTTGGCTATAATGGCCAGTGGAACAAAGTCCCCTGCCCATGTACACCCCCTGGGTGCTGTGATAAGAAAAGAGAACCAGTTGAGCCATCCTTCTCTTTTCTAGAAGGAGACAGCCTCGGGAAGGGTAGAAGCTGCCACTGTTGAGTTCTGTCAGAAAAGGTAGAAGGAGGGATCTCCAGGAAAGGTGCAGCCAGTTTCCTGGGCCTCCACCATCACATTTGAGCATACAGAGGGGACAAGCCCCTTGGGCAATGGAGGTGGGGGACGTGATGGCTAAAATTACCCCCATACAGTACAAAGTACATGTCGAAGACAATTGTCACGAACAAATCACTAGACTGGGAAAAGCTGCTTTTTGCCTATGGAAGATGGGAGTCCCAGCTTTCAGAGTTGTGTATGGGGTTGACTGGCCTTGAGTGACCTACCTAAGATGGAGTATCTAAGATACCCAGACTTCAAGATGACCAGAGCAATCAGGAGCTTGGAGAATTCCAGCACTTGTTTGGGTACCTCAGGAATTTTCTAGAAGGTGTTAACTCTCTGCTTCCCATTTGGAGTCTCAAAAACTATAGCAGAAAGTTTGCTAAAATTTAACATGCTAAAAAAAAAAACATTTTTTTTTTTAAAAAAAAAAAACCCATTAGTGATATAGAGATAACTTTACTATCCAGCCGACTAATTTTAACGTGAGTCAGTTAGAGCACTACAGGATCAGAAAACTCTTAATTCTTGACAAGCACCAGCTTAAGAGGTTTGGGGAGGATGGTTAGCCAGCAAAGGCTGGTAACTCTGATTAGGATCCCTTAAATGAAAACAAAGGTGAGTTTGATGTGTGCGTTGTCACACATGACTCATCCAAGTTAATTAGTTACTCTCTGGACAGTTCTGAAGGAGGCAGTCTGGGGACAAGATCATGTTGGGAGTGGGAGCTCTAAGGCAGGTTTTAAGGGTTCCACTAAGAGGTTCAAGTCCTGATCTGAAAAGCCCATAAAGAGCAGTGGTCAAGAACACCCTAAGGCTGGTCCCTTGGGCATTAGGAGCATCACCTACCCATCACACTGGGCCTCCCCTTCATCTGAGGATGCCGGTTCATGGGCACCCTGGGCTTTGGACCAGCTTAGAGCAGATAAACTGTAAGTGGCAACAGGGTCTTCATAGACATTCAGCATCCCTGTCAGTATCCAACATCCTGATTTTGCCTTCAGATATTCAGCATCGGTTCTTCCTGTAGGTTGGAGAGTTATTTAGTACTCTTCTAGAGAGATTTAGGGAACTGACTGACAGACGCACACAGCCATCCTTCTATCCCACCTGTTGGAGGTGGAGGTGGGGGGAATTATAGGAATTAAAGCCTTTACTGTGCTTTTCTTTAAAAAAAAAAAAAAGTAACAGCATAGTGTAACTGGCCTAGTGGACATGTTGCCATTGGCTCGTGGTAAAGAGAGTTAAAACTCCGACATCGGGTGCGTCCGTGCAAGCAAGAAGCAAGATTAACTAGGTGTGAAGTATAGATTTGGAAAGAGCTCTCCTTGAAACGTTGGCGCTCGTGAAACAGCAACCTTGCACATTGCTAACCTGTGAAGCCTGTGAGATCTTGTGTTTGCAGCGTGTTTCCCTAGCGTTCTTGCATGCTAGCCTAAATAGAAGAGTAGCCTGTTTGCATGAGCCGGAGGCTGCCCCGGTGAGAAGCATGTCGGGAGGCTGGCACCACCCTCTGGCTGAGCTCCTCCCCGTCCTGTCTGTGGCCTCATCCATCGTGGTACGTGTTTAACCTACACTCCATCCCTCATTCCACTAACCCATCCATCTGTTATTCTGTTAGTGGCATGCTGTGAGGCCGGGGTATAGATTCACCTGTATGTCTTTCTGATTTCTTCAGATGTTAGGTTGAAAAAGCTCATTGATGAACGGGAATGTCTGTTGGAACAGGTAACCGTCTTTCTATTGTTTTCCAACTCTTTGAGTAGGGTACCTGAAACCATGCACTTCCTCCCAGCCTTCCTGCTCACTCTGGAGATCCCTAAATGCGTGCTTGAGAACAAGGGTGGCTTGATGATTCGAACCAAATAGAGCAGCATTGTCACACAAGGCTTAGGGGGGACTTGAAGCCATAGGGCAGCCCTTGCGACATCCCACATGCATTGCTGCTTCAGGAGGGTGGAGAAGCTTCACTGCGAGGACAGGATGGGATGTGTACATCCCCTTGGACCCACTCATGGGCTTTGTGCAGCAGGCATTTCTTTGAATAACTAATCAAAATTGGTTTGAATTATCATCTTTATTCTTGAGAATTTCATACATGTATGCAAGGAAATAAGATCATAGCCACCTCCAATTTCCCTCCTTCTACTCCACCCACGTCCGTCCCACCAACATGTCCCCTCTGAACTGTATGTTCTCCCTGCCCCAATAATGCACTAAGGTCAATTAGTGGCTGCTTTTATGCATATGAACATGGGGCAGTCCGTTGTAGCACAGGAAACCTAGCAGCGGGAACAACCTAAAAAAACTGAATGATTCTTCACCAAGCAGCTATCAAGAAGTCCCACTAGCTCCATGATAAGGGGTGGGGCCTAGAGAGCATCTCCCCCTGCCGGTGCTGAAATTCTGACTGGCTAGGTCTTGTGCAGGCAACACAGCTGCTCTGAGTTCACAAGTGAGATAGCTCTTGTTTGTCTAGAAGACAGCATCTCACCCGCTCCTCCCCCCATAGTCGGAGTCTTCCGTTCTTTCGGCCTTCTCTCTGTGACATTCCCTGTGCTCTGGGGAGTGGCAGGTTATACAGATGTTCCATTTCGGGTTGCACTTTGACCAGCTCTGAGTCTGCATTGAGGGCTGCTACTACAAAGAGATACTTCTCTGACCAAACTTGAGCGCAGCCCCAGGACTCTTAAGTATAAACAAACATTTAGAAGGCAACGTTGTTTAAACCGTGACTTATCTCTGTCCTCCTGACTTCAGGAAATGCCGAAGGGCTCCGTTGTCTCATCTTTCTTGTCTGCGGGATAGTTAAAATGAGTCCTCAGCCTCCTTCCCAGGGAACCAGTTCCTCCAACATCTCCCATAGCCATATGGGTTTATTCACCTTTTACAGTCATTCTCATTTCAGAATCGAATTAAACTGTCAGCTGCTCTTCTGACACTCTGCCCCCTATGAGAGAAGAATCCTGTAAGGCCCCCTCAAAGGTTGACCAATGCCTCCAGGTCAACGTGCAGCTTGACCGGGTTCTATGCAAAAGTGTCCAGTTTTATTGGGGACTTCATTCCCATATTCCTGCACCCAGGGGCCTCTTTTATACCTTTGTGAATAAGCAAAGAGCATGAAGAGTTGCAAACTCTTAAATCACCATTGCAAGGCTTTGTGTGTGTGCAGTCTACTTCTGAGTCCCAGAAGATTTTCACCCTTAGAGATTACTGTTCACGGATGCTGGGGAGATAGCGCAATCAGTAAAGAGTTTGCCAAACAAGCATGAGGACCTGAGTTCGAATCCTCAGCACCCACTTAAAGCTGGATGTGTTCTCACACACCTCTGCTGTGTGGAGTGCTGGAGAAGTGGAGACAGGTAGAATCCTGGAGCTGATTGACCAGCCAGCCTCCCTGAGTGGATAAGCTAGGTTCAGTGAGAGACACTGCCTCAAAGGGGAAAAAAAAAAGAGAGAGAGAAAGAAATAAAAGAAAGTTATGAGAGAAAGAAAAATATGGTTGAACATAATGGCAGAACACACTCAGTGCTAATCTCTATATAATCTTCTATATCTATTTATCTTCTATATACACCTCTATACACAAAAACTCATGAAAGCACATATATACAATGTACACAAAAATAATTGTCCACTAGGTTACAAAAGAATTCGTGCCTGAAGTTATAAAGTCTTTGTCCTGCCTACTCCCTTCTGAGATGAGCTCTGGTCCTCAGAAGCTTTTTGTTAGTTTATTTGGATTAGCCTTTATTAAAGAGGATCTCTGGCTGGTGGAGCACAGGCTAGACCATAACATTTCCATGGCATTCTCCCATATACTCCTGTGACCCCTGTCTCTAACACCATGGGGTCATGCTAACAGCAAGGTATTTATTTATTTATTCTGGCTATGATGGGCTCTAAACTCAGCTCTTCAGTTTCCTTTGGAAAAAAAAAAAAGAACTAAATATATTACTGGGGTGTTCTCAGATTAAGAAGCTCAAAGGGCAGCTAGAGGGCAGACAGAAGAACAACAAGCTGGACCTTCTTCGAGCAGAGGATGGTGTCGTGGAGAATGGGACAGACGTGCATGTCATGGATCTGCAAAGTGAGTGTTGACCCCTGTGTGGAAACGCATGATCTTGTGTGTGCCGATAGTAAACGCTTTTGGTAGAGGATACCCAGCATTCTCTCCTGTCCCCCCTCCTGTCCCCTGAAAGCTCCTGGGTTCCACAACACAAAGACCTTTCCTGTGAGTAAAGCAAAGTGGGGAGAAGGCGACATGAGCCTGTGGGTAGAGCAGCTGTCCCAGGATGCACAAGTGGGTGTGGCCAGAGACACATTTGCTTAGCTTCGTGTGATAGGCACAGTTTAGGCTAGTCAACTGAAGCAGATGTACAGGAGATGAGATTATGCTCCGCTCGTCTCCTTTGTCACATCTCTGGGGGTTCCTTCTGACAATGGTCTTCTACGTACACCTAAGAGGTATGGCCGTGTTCCCAGCCAAGGCCCAGAGAGGGCATGCCTTGTCTGACTCTGTGGAGCCTGAGATTAGACCATGGAGACTTTGGGAGACCATGATTCCCAGGAATAGAATGTTCTAGAGCCTGAGAATTTAACCCGTGTTCCTTTCTTTGTCACCCTTTAGGAGATGCCAACAGACAGATCAGCGACCTCAAATTTAAACTTGCAAAATCTGAGCAAGAGATAACTGCCTTAGAACAAAATGTATGTTGACTCTCCGAAGTCCTGGGCAGTCTGGGTGGATGGGTGGCTGAGTGGAGTCTGAATGGCTGAGGGCCAAAAGCAACAGAGCAGTGATTCTCAGCGTTCCTAACACTTTTATACAACTCATTCCGTTGTAGTGACCTCCACCATAAAATTATTTTCAGTACTGCTTCATAGCTGTAATTTTGCTACTGTTACGAATCTTAATGTAAATACCTGATACGCAGGATAGCTGAGATGCAACCCCAGTGAAAGGGTCCTTCAACATCCTAGAGGTCATGACCCACAGGTTGAGAATGTCTTCAAGGGACTTTGAGACTCAAATGGGGTTCTAGGAAGGAGGATGAACCGAAGTTCAGATCTCCAGCTCCTGTGTGAAAAGTCAGGGACAGCACAGCATGTCTGTGTTCCTTGCCTTCATGATGAGGACAGACAGATCCTTAGGGCTTGGTGGCCAGCCAGGCCACCTAAATCCATGAAGTCCTGGCTCAGTGAGGGACCTTATCTCAAGTATAAGGTGGAGAGCAAATAAGGAAGATGCCTGATGTTACCCTCTGTCCCTCACACAGACCTGCAGGTCCTGAGGCTTTGGGTTAAGGCAGCAAGTCTCTTAAGGCATTTATTTACTTTAGTCTTTTGTTGTTTTTGAGACAAGGTCTCAAGGTGGCCCAGGCTGGCCTAAAGCTCGCCACATAGCCAAGGGTGACCTCAAACTCCTGATCCCCCTGGCTCTGCTTCCCAAGTGCTGGGATTACAAGAGTGTCCCCGTGCCTGGCTTTCAAGACACCGCTTGCAGAGAGTTGGGAAGGAAAGTTCAGGACAAGTTGTTTATTAGACTCTAAGTTGTCACACTGGTACTCGTGTTTGATAATAGTTGGAATAACAAAACAGCTCCTGTCCATGTGGCTCGTAAATATTTCAAATGTTATTGTTTAGTTTATATGGGGGTGTGGCTCGGTCTGTAAAGTGCTCGAAAGATGGCCTGAATTGGATCCTTAGAACCCTCATGAAAGGTTGAGGACAATGGCAAGAGCTTACCATTCCCTGCCAGTGCCTGTAGCCAGCCAGCCTCACCATAGGCTGGTGATTACCTTGTCTCACGAAAACATGGTGGACGACTCGTGAAGAACAACCCCCAATATTATGTACCTCCATACACATTAATACACATATACATAAAAATAATTAAAATAGTTGTTAATTCAACACATGTCCTTTTTTTCTTTTTTCTTTTTTTAAGATTCATCTATTTAATGTATATGAGCATACTGTTGCTGTCTTTGGACATACCAGAAGAGGGTATCAAATCCTATTATAGATGGCTGTGAGCTACCATGTGGTTGCTGGGAACTGAACTCAGGACTTCTGAGCAGTCAATTCTATTAACTGCTGAGCCATCTCTCCAGCCCTTAACACATGTCTTAGTTACTGCTGTGAACAGACACCATGACCAAGGCCCTAGTTACTGCTGTGAACAGACACCATGACCAAGGCAACTCTTACAAGGACAACATTCAAGTGAGGCTGGCTTACAGGTTCAGAGGTTAGTCCATTATCATCAAGGCAGGAACATGGCAACATCCAGGCAGGCATGGTGCAGGAGGAGCTGAGAGTTCTACATCTTCATCTGAAGGCTGCTAGCAGAATACTGGCTTCCAGGCAGCTAGGATGAGGGTCTTAAAGCCCACACCCACAGTGACACACCTACTCCAACAAGGCCACACATTCTAATAGTGCCACTCCCTGGTCCGAGCATATACACCACAACACAATTCATGCCCAGACATCTTTTTCCTTGAGCTTCTAGCCTTTCTCCCCACAGCCAGATGATCAAGCATAGGGCCTTCCCTCCTTTCATCCTGGACCCTAGGGGCAGCCTGAGGCCCACTCTAGGGTGAGGAGGACAGAGAAGGCACTTTCCTCTCAACTGTGGATGTACGTGCTGGAGCTTTTCATAGAAACAAAGAGTGATGGCTATTTATTCAGCCTGACCTTGAATTTTCATCCTCCTGCATCTATATCCCAAGTGCTGGGAACACACACTCTCACGTCCAGCTATGGACACACCCTCATATCCAGCTATGGACACTCACCTTCACATCCAGCTATGGACACACACCCTCACATCCAGCTATGGACACAATCCTCATATCCAGCTATGGACACACACCCTCACATCCAGCTATGGACACACCCTCATATTCAGCTATGGACACACACCCTCACGTCCAGCTATGGACACACACCCTCACATCCAGCTATGGACACACACCCTCACGTCCAGCTGTGGACACACACCCTCATGTCCAGCTGTGGACACACACCCTCACGTCCAGCTGTGGACAATCACCCTCACGTCCAGCTGTGGACACACACCCTCATGTCCAGCTGTGGACACACACCCTCACGTCCAGCTATGGACACACACCCTCACATCCAGCTATGGACACACACCCTCACATCCAGCTGTGGACACACACCCTCACGTCCAGTTATGGACACACACCCTCACGTCCAGCTGTGGACACACACCCTCATGTCCAGCTGTGGATACACACCCTCACATCCAGCTGTGGATACACACCCTCACATCCAGCTATGGACACATACCCTCACATCCAGCTGTGGACACACACCCTCACGTCCAGCTGTGGACATACACCCTCACATCCAGTTATGGACACACACCCTCACGTCCAGCTATGGACACACACCCTCACGTCCAGCTATGGACACACATCTCACATCCACATGAAGCCTCCCTCCTCTCTTATGCTGTCTTTACGGGCTTTCCATAGCGGCAGCCTAGAAGATGAGCCGAGGTCCTGCCAACATCATTCTGCCTTCCATTATGCCAAGACCACTGAGCCCAGGCCAGAAGGCAATCAATAACTTGCCCTCACACCCAGCTTTTTATTTGAGTTCTGAGATTTGAACTCAGGTCTTTTGGCAAGCACCTTCAAGTCCCACGAGGAGGTTTTGAAAGCAAAGAGACATCCACGATTTGGACTCTGCCATTTGCCATCAGAATGGGGTCACTTAGAAATGCTACCAGACAACTTAGTCAGCTGGAGCTGAAGTAACATCCACACAGCATATTTTCAGCTCCATTAAATCACGTCCTTTGATCACAAATATAAGAAAGCAAACAGCAAAAGAAAACAGTGAATGAATTTGTGTCAGCGGCTTTCTTGTGATTGATTACCTTTCAGGTAATAAGGTTAGAGAGTCAAGTAGCGCGCTATAGATCAGCTGCCGAAAACGCAGAAAAAATAGAAGATGAACTAAAGGCGGAAAAACGGAAGCTCCAGAGAGAGGTAAAGTTTCTAGGTCCTGCTTCTACTCCTTTGGAAACTGAGCGTTTTACTTTCCTGAAGAGATCTGCTCAGGTTACTCACTTGGAAAAGAAGGCATCTGCTCGGCATGTGGCTGCATGCCGGAGTGCAGTCTCAGTTCATAAGTGAATCATTTTGATATATATCATAAGCCCAGCTTTCCACGTTCTGTCTCCTGACAGCTGACGTGTGTTCAGTCCTTGATCATTGCTCTCCCCACTCACCAGACACCCAACCACCATCACCATGGGCTCTCCCGTACAAGTTCAGTTTTGTGAGGTTGCTTGGGAGCCTGAGGAAGGAGGTAGGAAGTAGACCCTTATGTCCTACGACTCCAGCCGCCTGCCTGGGTGCTGGTGTGGAGAGCAGAGCCATGGGTGGTCCCTATCAACTGACAGCTCCTCTAGAACTCTCTCCCTAGGGCCAGCCCTCTGCCCTGCTCTCTGCTGGCCTGGGAGCAACCCGCTCACATGGCTGCCAATATGTTTGGTACCTGGGCTCACATGGTTGCCTATATGGCACCCAAGCCTGCTCCCAGCTCTAGGCTGGAACTGTTTGAGGCTCTGACATTCGAGCTTTCATTTCCAGCTTCAGAGACCTTGGTCCACACCAGAGAGTTACCTTCTCTAGCTGGTCCAGGCTCTGCTCCATTTGTAATGGTTGGCTTACTACACTCATCATTTTTGAGCCCATCAAGACCTACAGGGTAGTGCAGGTCTGGAGTCGTTCCAGATGAGACACATCCCCTAGTTAAGATGCCAGAACTGAAGTGAGTCATGTTTTGTTATTCAGTTACGAAACACACAAGCAGATCCCAAGCGGCCAGTCTGGAGCCGCAGCCCGTGAATCTCTCTTCATCTCTAACCATGATTACCAACCAGAGATGCTCTAAGGCTGCTCTGTCAACACACCAGGCCTCTGCCTACCCACTTGCTATTGAAGAGGGGCCTTCAGGCTCTTTTCTATCTTGCTGTCCCATGACCGGTGTATGGTGTCCTGCCATCCCTTCCACCCGCTGCCAATCAACAATTATTTGAGGGAAGGGGGCAGAGAAAAGAAAAGAAAATATAGGTCATACTTATGTTATTTGGTTCATTCCTTTGGTTCAAACCATTCATGAAACTAATCAAAATTCTCTTCTCAGAGCTTGGGATCCAGGTCAGTGGTAGAGTGCACGCTGAGCATACACACATGGTCCTGTGTTCAAATCCCAGTAACAACTTTTTTTTTTAATTTAGAAAAATATTCTAGCATGCAATATTTACTATAAATCATTTGGATTCATTTTACACTCTGAATGGTAAATATACTTTTCATTTGACACTTAAAAGAAAAAGAAAAGAAAGATGGAAAGATAGCTCTGTGGTTAAGAGCACTGGCTGCTCTTGCAGAGGACCCATGTTCAGTTCCCTGCACCCACATGACAGCTCACAAATGTCTGTAACTCCACTTTCAGAAATTCTGGTGCTATCTTCTTACCTCCTTGGGTACCTGCATGCATGTGGTGCCCAGACCTAAGCATATAAATAGGATAAAATAAGATTAAAATAAAATAACTTTCATAAGTAAAAATGTGACGAAATTTTTTTTTTAAGTGAAAAAGAAAAGCGTGCCCACGCACAGTGTTTAGGATTCCAGTGTGGCTGGGCTCTTGTTGTGTTCTTTAGTAGGGCTAGACTCGTGGCCATGCAGAACCCCGTCATGTTGGGAGGAAGCAGGGTCCCCAAGCTCATCTCCTTGTCTTCTTCTTCCAGCTTCGCTCTGCACTGGACAAAACAGAAGAGCTTGAGGTGAGCAACGGCCACCTCGTAAAGCGACTGGAAAAGATGAAAGCCAATCGCAGCGCGCTCTTGTCCCAGCAATAAATACCAGCAGCAAGTGGGCACCTCTCTGGGGACTCAGCTGCCTAGTATGGCCTCATGAGCTTTTGTCTGTACTGTCGGGAGCACTGCCTCTTTCCCTGCCTCCGAGGGAAGAAGCGCTTCCATGCAAGGGTCACCCGGGGAGCCCAGCAGCACCAGATGCCTCTGTCTGCAGACCCTTGCCCTGGCCAGGATGATACTCAGAGCCTGCAGGTTTCTTCATAAGCACACTGGGTCTCATGAGAGCTCTGGACTTGATGCACAGGGGCCTCTTTATCCCACCAACAGGGGTGATGGAGGTCGAGGTTAAAGTGGGACTTGATTTTTCTTTTGTGTCTTGCTGAAGGTTAAGGGAGAATGTTCCAGTGTTGGGGACTATCTGTGGTGGAACCTACAGTCCCAATGACTCCAGTGGTGTCTCTTAGTCTCTGCTTCCCATACACAAAACACTGTGGAACCACAAGCCATTACCAAGCAAAGCTCCTCCGCTGGAGATGAGGCGATGGTCTAGACGTAAAGTGACCTTAAGAAGACTCTTTGCAGGCAACAAATGAAGCTTTTCTAAGGGACTTTTGCATTGGTTCTGTTATAAGAGTACTTTTCCCAGGGTCATTAGGCGATAGCTTCACCGAAAACAACAGCTTTTCATTTGCATTATTTAATCCTTATATTTGGAATTGAAGTTGTTAACTTCTTTTAAAGAATGTACTGCTAGGAAAAAAAAACATTTTAAAAATGAAACGTTAAAGAGAAAGAACTGTGTGGGTTTTTTTTTTTTTAAAGGTTTTACTTTTATGTGCATGAATGTTTGCCTGCATGTATGTATGTATGCACCATCATGTGTGCAGTGCCAGAAGAGGCCAGAAGAGAGTGCTGGATCCCAGGACTGGATTTACAGATGGTTGTGAGTCACCAAAATCGAACCCAGGGCCTGCAGCCTGTGCTCTGAACCACCAAGCTATCTCTTCTACCCCCAAAGCCACTTGCTTTTAGTTTTTCCCACTGAGAAAGATCATTACTTAATGTCATATTTGTTGTTGTGTATATTAGCAGTCATCTTGGGTTTTTTGTTTTGTTTTGTTTTTTGTGGTTTTTTTTGTTTGTTTGTTTGTTTGTTT